>NC_074699.1:5278023-5481222 GCF_029448725.1 Salvelinus fontinalis
ACACCAGCCCAAGACTGGCTAGCTCAACACAGGCTAGCCCACACCAATCCCACATCAGCCCAACATGGGATAGACTACACCAGCCCGAACATAGGCTAACCCACACCCCCCCAGCAGTCCCCCCCAGCAGTCATTTGCATATTTGGGGGGGGGGGGGGTTTGCACACAGTTATTTTTGTGAAACTGTTACTGATAGTGAAATTCCAGTTTAAAGGTACACTATCTAGAAATCGCTCTGCCATTTCCTGGTTGTTAAAATTCGAATAGTTTGCCTAATTTCAGTTTGTGACAAAACAAGCACGTGTAGCACGTGTATCAATGTACCATCTAAACCCCTGTGAAATATATTTTCCATAACCAAAAATATTGTATTTTCAGCTGTTTGAAGCTGGTGTACAAAACCGAGAGTAAAAGACGACAAAATATAACCCACATAGAACAGATCTACCGCTTCATAGACTTGCTTTCAATCTCTTTATAACAGATTTCTACATATGTGAATTTGGTCAAGTCACCCAAAAAGCTTTAAGTGTTCCATTGTGTAATGCCCAAATGTTGTTGATTTGTTCACTGCCAATAATAAAGTCTTAAATAAGACTTAAATAAGTGCATGTGACATATGAGAATATTAACAGTTTAGCAAAGGTGCTTCTGCCCAATATTTTTGCCCACATTGAGCCAAAATTGTGTCATTGTGGGCATATTTGCTGGGAAAAGATGGGTTTATTCCAGGCAATGTGAGGGCTGCCCTCTCCAGATATACTCTACCCTCAATGGGGCACACTGGGGAAATGCCTTAGGGGTCAACGTGGAGACGAATAGCAAAAGCGCATTGGCCTAATGTTGGCAGCCTAGATAGGGCCAATATTTTAGCCCGCATTGGGCCCACATCGTGCCAATGTGGGCATGTTAATTGGGTATAGAGCTATGTATGTTTGGTGCCTCATAGACCAGATGGTAGGAGCATGGTACAGGCAACACCATGGTGTAGTAGCACCTTGGTGTAGGACCATATGGAGCTATGGAGTGTTTAGTGAATCATAGATAAGTGCCCATATGGTTCAGTGGTTGGATTCCACTGGCATAACCATGGCAATGGGGAGAAGATATGCCCAGCAGAGCAGAATAAGCCCTTGGCCAGGGATGGTGAAGGCAAGAATGGATCAACTGAAACATGTACAGCTGATTAAACCTACAAGGAGCTGTGGTCTCTACCTGTGAAAGAGACATGAGCAAGAGATTTTGTGAGAGACACGAGCAAGACGCTGTCACTCAAAATGGACGCCGGCCATTCACCTCGGGAGCGCCCAGATAATTAACCTGCGCTAGAGCCGTGCTGGGGTGAGACACAAACACACTACGCATAATCTGGATGGGCCATTCAACACAGTGCTCACAGCACTACACTACACTGTAGTATGCACCATCTCAGAAACGCAAAACTAAATATTGCTTAATTGTGTCAGATACTCGATTAGGTTCTGGGGGGGAGATGTGTGAGAAAATATACTAACGAGATCACTCACCTAAACATAAACTCTCAGCCTAAGCATGGGCCAATTTTCCCCTCTCCATCCGAAATTCTAAAGAAGTGAACCCCTTTACGAAACAGTGATTTGTTCAAATAATAAGAATATTTTGAAGATAAATACACAAGCAGAGGATGAGAGGACTAAAAACTAGAGTACTACTGGTCAATAGGGAATTGTAAATAGGAGTTGGGTTTCAGTTCAACAGCTGTTAGAATCTGTGGAATGTCACGCCTGAACTCAGAGCTACGTGTGCTATGTGTACTACGGTCTGTACATTGAGTCTGGAGCAGGATACTTGTTATTTGACCAGTTGTACTGCAAGGACTTCTGATTGGTCAACCCCAGGCTAGTTTGGGGGGTTATAAATGGCATCTTGTTCCTTTGTTCGGTGGAGAAAAGCTGAGGAGAGGGGAGACTGAACATCTACCTCTCAGCATAACATCTTGATTTGTCCTTCTCAAATAAACCTATTTTTCTCCCCTTGATTTGCTTTGGAGTTTGTGTAATTGAAGAATTACATCGACTGCTAACAAAATGGTCAGTGAAGAAAAAAATTGCGACGCTGTCTGTTGACAGACGCTACGATGCCATCCTGTTCACGAGAGGTGAATCTCTGAATGATTCACTCCTCCCGATTTATGATTCCCCCATACAGTTTTTATGATTCAAGAACAGCCGGGGAAGGGTAAATCAATCAATTACAGCTGGGCTTATGATGCCTCTCACCAGGTCAATCTCAGACCTGTATCTTCACACACACCAGCTCTATCTACTCAATTAGGAGACACACACATACACTCGACGTGGGCATGATTTAAGGCACTCACACACACACACACACACACACACACACACACACACACACACACACACACACACACACACACACACACACACACACACACACACACACACACACACACACCGGTAAACCACCAAGAGTTGGCTGGCAAAGTCACATTGGCATGGTTAGGTTGACATAGCCAAGTCTTCATTTTAACACTGGCAGGGGTAGGCTGGCATGGTTGGCTGGCAGCTTGACACCTTTCGGTGTGCTGAGGAGTGAGAGTGTGTGAAGGTAGCAGTGTGGGCTCCTCACAGTGACCATTCATCTGTCACACATGGTCACAATAACAGTCTGAGAAACACACACACAGACACACACACACACATAGCTTGTGTGCTGGTAGCAGGAAGGGTGTCCTGTTGTTGCTCCGGGTGGCTAGTGGAAAAAGCACAGATGCCCGGCTGACGCCACGGTAGCACACAACAGACGTGGTTCATTGCTGTGCTGCTGGTCATTTTAGGTTGGTTAACATTTAGCACATAATGTCTGACTGAATCTGCAAAAGATAAGAGTCCATTTACAAAGCCACGTAGAGCACACATGCACAGACTCATGCACACGTACACACACACACGCCCTTATAACATATTGATATTCTGGCTGGAGGGTGGTCGAATTCATCAAATAGGAGAATGAAAAACATGCATTTTGTCTATGTTGAAGTATTATTTATTTGGCCAACATTAGTGGCCTGGCTATTTGGACGGGACAATTAGTCAGCAGGCTGTCAGATATACGCAGCATAATCTTTAACCCTGCTGTTGATTAAAAAGCTGTTCCACTGATGGACTGCAGGAGGCCAGGGGGAGTCTTTGTTTTCGAATGTTTACTCCTTTGTTTACTCCTCATACCTTTAGTACTGAAATGCTTGACTACTTCTAATATTTACTACTTCAACATCGAACCTGAAACACGGTTCACTTTAAACTGCTCCAGGAGACTTCTCGGCCGCTCCTCTGAGAGTTGCGTATCGTTAATCTCGGACTATTTCTCTATTAGTTTCAGAATGACATTTTAGTTCACTTCCTCAAGCGATTGAAATAAAATAAAGAATTTAATTGATCCCAACCCGGAAATATGGTCAGGACACTACCCTGTAGCCATGACCTACTAGTTTGTCCCGTCCTACCATTTGGGAAACCCTTCTGGACGCCACTCGCATTAAATAACACACGGTGTCCACCAGAGTTTGGTGCTGGTCCCCTTACTGTTCATATATTATCAATGTCAATGTACAGCACTGATCCTGTCTACATGCCACAGGTCCCTAGATCCTAACTGTGATGTGTGTTTCTCTGTTGCTATGGCACTGTGTTCAGACTAATGGGACATCTATATGAACAGCGACGGAGGGCTTTCCGCAGAATCAGAGAAATGCTAATGTTTTTCTGGGGATTCGGTGGGGGTGTAGAGAGAGTTACATTATTTCTGAGAAAGCCTCTCCCCGTAGGAACAAGAGCGTTCCTGTTCTGCCGCTGGTGGTTAAAATATAAAGTATTCTTCCATAATATGTTTTTCATGCAGGGAGCCTCACTGACAATGCAGATTCTTGTTTTGTCTTCCCTCTGTTAGCAAAAAGGCAAATTACTGGTGGACCTCAGAGCATGTGTCTTTACATGACTTTAGGATTTTCTTTTTTTTTTTAAACCTTTGGACCACCATATCTAAAAAGACTGAAATCTTACTTTCCTGTAAAGTTATGACCTCAGAGTTTCCTGTGCCTTAGAAACAAAGCATAGCATGTGAAGCCACTAGAAACCAAAGGATCGGAGGATCATTTAACCAGAGAAGGTTAATTTGTCAAGCAGACTGACAAGCACACCTGAGTCAAACAAACTACCAATTGACCATGTTTTCAACAGGCTGCCAGTCAGCTTAATACACTGCACTCATCAAAGTCAGCACTTGCGTGGGGTTTCCAGCTCTATCTACTCAATTAGGAGACACACACATACACTCGACGTGGGCATGATTTAAGGCACTCACACACACACACACACACACACACACACACACACACACACACACACACACACACACACACACACACACACACACACCATGGGCACAATTTAAGGCGCACACACACACAGACCCCAAATCAGGCCTGTCACACACACTCACCTTCAGCACATCTATTTCGGTCCTGGACCAGGTGCGGAGAGAGGAGAGCAATTCTGTGGAATTGGTTGACGGAGATGCTCTACAAACACACACTCTTATACAGAAACACACACTCTTATACAGAAACGCACACGTTGCACACACACACACACAGAGGCAAACAGATGGGTACACCCCCACGCACACAAACAGACAAATGTATATGCATTCATACTAACACTGTCACCCACATACACACAGAAGGAATGAGTAGGTGTGTTGGCCCCAGGCCCTTCCGTATCTATATCCATTTCCATTCTCATTATACTGGACTTGAAAAGAGGACAAGGAGAGTGGAGGCCTCAACGCTGGTACCAGAGAGAATGTGGAGGAGAAACATCCCTCAAGGGAGCCAACCACAGCCATAGTGTAACACAAAGGGAGAGAGAGAGACAGCTTTATATCAGTGAATTTCACCACAGAAACACAACAGCCATGCCAAGCCTACAGCCTATAGCCATGAGCCAAGAGACAAAGAAAAAGCATACCAAGAAAAGACAAAAATATTTCGGTGACATTTCCCCTTTCTCTCTAAGACTGTCGCTTCAATGGCCAAACAAACGTACAATTTAAAAATAGACATCAAGCGAACGCTTGGCTCGCTCGGTTAATATTTTATCACTCTACTTAGATGAGCATCAATTATTCAGATAGAGGCGTTTACAATTAAAAGCTCTGCCAATCACAGCTGCCTCCTGGGATTCCGGTGTTGAGAGGAACCTAATTTTACACTACCAGAGCTAGAGCTGGGACGATAAACCGAAAATGATCGACACGATCACTTATCGCAGGCGCTTTGCGGATATCGTTCATTACGATAAGTAGCCTATAATAGAGGAATGTGAAATAAGTTTGCTAATATGGGTGATTCTTAAAATCGGGGGTCAATTCCACAGCAACAGATTTTTCACTTAAAAATGTATGCCAAACAAAAACCATTGATTTCAAAGTTTAACAAACTCTATGCACAAGGACTATTTTGAAAAATGTACACATATGCTAAATTTGGTAACAGAAATACGGTCCGTTTTTTTTATGCGACCACGTTTTCCAAAAACTCTTAAACATCTGCTCTGAATTAAGATTCAAAGATGTCTGCAATGGGGTGTCAGCTATGGTTATTGAACTACAGTGGGTGAAGTGGATTTACATCCGGTAACGGAATCACGGTCCCTGATCTGTATAGTTGTAACGGCATTCATCGGAAGAAGGTGAGGACCAAGGTGCAGCGTGATACGTGTTCATATCATTTATTCGAAACTGAACACTAAATACAAAATAACAAAAGGAATAACCAAAACAGTTCTGACAGGTGATACAAACACTAAACAGAAAACAACCACCCACAACTAACAGTGGGAAAACAGGCTACCTAAGTATGGTTCTCAATCAGAGACAATGATAGACAGCTGCCTCTGATTGGGAACCATACCAGGTCAAAATGTAGAAATACAAAACCTAGACATACAACCATAGAATGCCCACCCACATCACACCCTGACCAAACAAAAAATAGAAACATACAAAGCAATCTACGGTCAGGCCGTGACAATAGTATTATACAGAAATGCACAATTATGGATATAAATATCATTCTCTTCATGGTGATGTATCCTAAATCGGTACACAATATCCTTCTGTTGCATATTTGGCTATTATTCTACATATTGGCCATTATTCTAATGACCTCTGCACCCAAACGAGACCACATTTGGTCCGGACCAGACCAAATCTGAACCAATCATAGACGTCTATGTTTCACAAGTTTGGACATCACAGTAGAGCACAGTACAGTACAGCAGAGCAGAGTGGAATTCAGTACAGTGGAGTACAGTATTATACATTATGCTGTACTTTACTCTAGGGTGCTCTACTGTACTGAACTCTACTGTACTGTACTGTTCTCTACTGTGCTGTGCAAACTTGTGAAACATAGACATTTATGATTAGTTCAGATTCGGTCTGACCAAATTTCAACTACTTTTCAACATCCATGGACATCAGGTCGGTGGTAAGTGGGTGAGGATGCTTGTTACAGTAAATGGTATGAGGGTAGGTGGTAGGTGTCATTGTAGATGTCAGTAACATTAACTGGAGAGAAGGAGGAGAGAGAGAGAGAGTGGCTGAGAGAGGGAGAGTGAGAGGGAGGGGTACTGTTTTCACAGTCTTGCTTTGACCACCAGAGGGCAGCCAGAGAAATAAAACAGTTATAAGCTGAACATTAGTGGAAGGGAGGACAGAAGCGTCCACTCCGCTCTCCCCCTTCGGCTCTTGAACATCGCTTGTCCACTAACCACCGGTCCTGGCAACCTTCATTACGCACAGCTGCGCCTCATTAGGCACACCTGGACTTCATCACCTCCCTGATTACTTCCGCTTTATATAGCACTCCATTGTTATCACCGACCAGGCAATATTGTTAATGTTTCCATGTTTAGACGCTTTTCTTGTTTTGTATCGATCACGTTCTTCATCATTAAACTCACTAATCGCACTTGCTCCCTGCGTCTACGTTACAGCGGGTGACCCAACTGTAGTTTATGACTACTACGATTTCCCATTCTAGCCAATTCAATTGCAGTAATTACGTTATAGATTTTGGGGTAATTCCATTACCTATTTGGTAACAGAATTACACGTTTTAATCACTTAATAATTCATAAACAAACTTGATATCAGTAAAAACACTAAGTAATGGTTACTGTAAGTCTTCCTTTACTTGTTACTTCTGTGAACTTTCATTATGCTCCCTCCTCATGAAGGAGAGAAAATAGAAAATATCTTAAAGATATGTTGGTTTTTGGTAATGGAATTACAAGGCAATGTTTCTTAAATTTACAGAAGGCAAATAATTTCTTCAACTAAGTATGTTTTGATATTAGTTGGCAGGGATGTTCAACATTGAGTTTTGATGAATTTCTGATTCCTTATGCCTTTTTCTGTTTGATCAAAAAATCAAAGCCTTTTGTAGGATGGAAAATGGTGAAAAATGTGTATATGCCTTAATTTAAAAAAAAATAGACTCTTACAGTAGCTTTCATTTGACATCCAATTTGACATGCTCCTATGAACTTCCCATTGGTGCTCATGGGTCCATTTCGATGAAAATGCCCTGGGACAATTGATGGCGACAACAATCAAACTATACACATTGCACCGTTTGAACTTTCATTCATTGTTATGTTTAATGTTAACTATTTACGCTGTTATCTAGGCCACGGTTCACTTGTAAATCTCAATGTTACTTCTCTGGATAAAAAAAAAGTTATGTAAAAATAGAGTTGTTAAACGGTAATAAAAATACTATGGTGCACAGTAATGTTATAAACTTATCGTTCTATTTATCGTTATCGCATCAATTCAGGCAATTTATAGAGATATAGATTTTTTTGTCCATATCGCCCAACTCTAACCACAGCAGAGGTCTGGAAAAAAGAGGGGATCTTGGATGTTCATTCCTCTATTCATTTAGCACAGGCCTGGGAAATTATTTTCCATGGAGGGCCACATTAGAATATATTCTTGCCATCGCGGGCCAGAGTCATATTATAGGTTTATACATGTGTATGACTGTGTTGAAAGATATATCTACTATAAATCACGTCCAGATATGCTACTTCTTTGACTTTTTTAACATGCACAGAAATAAACCACATCCATGTTCTCCTTTTGGTAGGTATTTTCATTATTAAACATGCAATGAACTACACGGAGGGAAAAGTACACTGTGCATTCAGCACCACGGACAGAACTCTTGATAACGTGTAGCACAAAAACACAAGAAAGAAAGAGAGCTCAACATTACATTTAAACTACTCAATCAGTGTGAGGAGTGAAGTCTCTGATGGGCATTGACTCGAGCGGTGAAGTCAGGTATAGGTTCTGATGTCGCTATGCACAGGATTGCTGAAAGGTGAGAGTCATTGTTTTGAATAGTTCTCCAATCACTGCATCAGACTGAAGATCGATAAGCTCAAGTTGCAGGTCAGTGGGAACGTTATCCACATTGAAGGTGAAAGGAGAGGAAACCAACAGCATGTCATTTTCCAACACTTTGAAATCCTCAAAACGATGAGAAAACTCACTGTTCAAAGCATGCAGCAGCGATGTATACTTCTCCTGCTGGTCATCTGATAGAGAACAGACTAGTACTGTCAGAAGGTGGGTGAGATTGTTGGCTTCTACTTGGCGGGTCAGGAGGTGTAATTTTCCCTTGAAGGTTTGATGTGCAAAAAGGCCCTTCCCTTGTAGTTTGGAATTCAGTTCATTCATGAGGGCATTGATGTCTATGAGGAAGGCACAAATCAGTCAACCGTTCTTTATCCTGAAGGTTAACCACATTTTCTCCTTTCATTTGCCAAACTCAGTCGCAGCTTTGCCACACACTTACTAACCTCCTCCAATAAATCTTTCCCTGTGGTTGTGCTCTTCATTGACTGCTCTGAAGCAAGCTCCTCTGTAATTTCAAAGTCTGGGGTTATGCCTCGTAAGAATATCAACAACTGCGCCGTGTCACATGCGTCACTGCTCTCATCCAGGGCTAAGGAGAAATAGGTGAAATCCTTTACCTGATGTTCCATATTCTCTGCGATGTCCTCAACACGCCGTGTCTCTGTTCGTCTTGACAGGGAAACATTTTCAAACAGCTCTTTTGTCACGATCGTTATAAGCAGTGGACCAAGATGCAGCGTGGTATGTTTCCATCCTTTTATTTGGAAGAGAAACTTAAAGAGCAAAAACAATAAAGTGAACAAACTAACGGCTGTCGTCGGAAGAAGGTGAAGACCAAAACGCAGCGTGGTAAGTGTTCGTCATGTTTAATAGAAACTGAACACTAAAAGGCAAAAACAACAAAGTGACAACCGAAACAGCTCCGTTAGGTGCAACACACACGAAAAAGAAATGAATCACCCACAACACAAAATGGGAAAACAGGCTACCTAAGTATGGCTCCCAATCAGAGACAACGATAGACAGCTGCCTCTGATTGGGAACCACACCAGGCCAAACACATAGAAAACCAACAACATAGAAAAAAGAACATAGACTGCCCACCCTAGTCACACCCTGGCCTAACCAAAATATAGAATAAAAAACCTCTCTATAGCCAGGGCGTGACACAAACGAAACGTGACGCTCAGAGTAGTGCTCACAGGCAACTATACCTAGACAAGCTCCCACAAAGCACAATGGGGAAATGGCTACCTAAATATGATCCCCAATCAGAGACAACGATAAACAGCTGCCTCTGATTGGGTACCACACCAGGCCAACATAGACATACAATTCCCCTAGATAACCCACCCTTAATCACACCCCGACCTAACCAACATAGAGAATAAACAGCTCTCTATGGTCAGGGCGTGACAGTACCCCCCCCCCCCCCCCCCAAAGGTGCGGACTCCGACCGCAAAACCTGACTCAATAGGGGAGGGTCTGGGTGGGCATCTACCATCGGGGTTGGCTCCAGTGCGAAGTACCCACTCTGCTTGTGGACACGTCATCGGAGGAACCGGACCGTGGCTCGTCCCCGGAAGAACCGGACCTTGGGTCGTTGCCGGAGGAACCGGATCGTGAATTGTCACCAGAGGAGCCGGACCGTAGATCGTCACTGGGGACTCCGGACCGTAGATCGTTGCCAGAGGCTCCGGACTGGGAACCCTCGCAGGAGGCTCCGGACTGGGAACCCCCGCTGGAGGCTCCGGAACGCAGACCGTCGCAGAAGGCTCCGGACTGTGGACCGTCGTTGGAGGTTCTGGACTGTGAAACGTCTCAGGAGGTTCCGGACTGTGGACCCGTTGTAGGCGGTTCCGGACTGTGGATCGTCTCAGGAGGTTCCGGACCGCGGACCGTCTCAAGAGATTCCGGACCGCGGACCGTCTCAAGAGATTCCGGACCGCGGACCGTCTCAAGAGATTCCGGACCGCGGACCGTCTCAGGAGATTCCGGACCGCGGACCGTCTCAGGAGATTCCGGACCGCGGACCGTCTCAGGAGATTCCGGACCGCGGACCGTCTCAGGAGGTTTCTGTTACATTACAGCCTTATTCTAAAATGTATTACATTGTCTTTACCCCTCTGTCACGTTCTGACCTTTATTTTCCCTTGTTTTGCCTTTATTTAGTATGGTCAGGGCGTGAGTTGGGGTGGGCAGTCTATGTTATTTGTTTCTATGTTTAGGTTTGTTCATTTAGCCTGATATGGTTCTCAATCAGAGGCAGGTGTTTTGCATTGTCTCTGATTGGGAGCCATAATTAGATTGCCTGTTTTCACTGTTGGTTTGTGGGTGTTTGTCTTCCGTGTCAGTGTTTGTTCGCCACACGGTACTGTTTCGGTTCGTTCACATTTGTTATTTTGTTATTTGTGTAGTGTTCAGTTTATATTATTAAAACATGGACACTTACCACTCTGCGTATTGGTCCTCCGATCCTTCTCGCCTCTCCTCGTCAGATGAGGAGAAAGAGATAGACAGCCGTTACACCCTCATCAATCTACACACAATACCCCATAATGACAAATCAAAAACTGCTTTTAAGAAATGTTTGCTATTTTTTATTTTTTTATTAAATGGAAATATCACATTTACATAAGTATTAAGACCCTTTACTCAGTGCTTTGTTGAAGCATCTTTGGCAGCAATTACAGCCTCAAGTCTTCTTGGGTATGACGCCACAAGCTTGGTACATCTGTGTTTGGGGAGTTCTTCTCTGCTGATCCTCTTAAGCTCTGTCAGGTTGGATGGGGGAGCATCGCCGCACAGCTATTTTCAGGGCTCGCCAGAGATGTTCGATCGGGTTCAAGTCCGGGATCTGGCTGGGCCACTCAAGGACATTCAAAGACTTGTCTCGAAGACATTCCTGTGTTTTCTTGGCTGTGTGCTTCTGGCCATCTGAGGTCCTGAGCGCTCTGCTCTGGAGCAGGTTTTTTCAGAACTTTACTCCATTCATCTTTCCCTTGATCCTGACTAGTCTCCCAGTCCCTGTCGCTGAAAAACTTCCCCACAGCATGATGCTGCCACCACCATGCTTCATTGTAGGGATGGTGCCAGGTTTCTTCCAGAGGTGACGCTTGGCATTCAGGTCAAAGAGTTCAATCATGGTCTCATCAGACCAGAGAATCTTGCTTCTCGTGGTCTGAGTCCTTTAGGTGCCTTTTGGCAAACTCCAAGCGGACCATCACATGCCATGTGTCAGAGTGACCATCGGGTTCTTTGTCACCTCCCTGACCAAAGCTCTTCTCCCTCGATTGCTCAGTTTGGCCAAGCGGCCAGCTCTAGGAAGAGTCTTGGTGGTTCCAAACTTCTTCCATTTAAGAATGTGTTCCCTGGGACCTTCAATGCCGCAGACATGTTTTGGTACCCTTCCTCAGATCTGTGCCTCGACGCAATCCTGTCTCGGAGCTCTACAGACAATTCCTTTGACCTCATGGCTTGGTTTTTGTTCTGACATGCAGTCAACCGTGGGACCTTATATAGACAGGTGTGTGCCTTTCCAAATCATGTCCAATACATTGAATTTACCACAGGTGGACTCCAATCAAGTTGTAGAAACATCTCAAGGATGATCAATGGAAACCGGACGCACCTGAGCTCAATTTCGAGTCTCATAGCAAAGGGTCTGAATACTTATGTAAGTAAGGTATTTCTGTTGTTTTTTTAAACCTGTTTTCGCTTGTCATTATGTGGTTTTGTGTGTATATTGATGAGGAAAATCCCTTTTAGAATAAGGCTGTAACTTAACAACATTTTTAAAAAGTCAAAGGGTCTGAATACTTTCCGAATGCACTGCATGTGCATGTATCCTTTAAGGCCCTGGTGGCTGTTTCAATGAAAAATCTGTCCCTTTTAATTGTGTTGTAGTGTTGAGAGCTTCATTAAAAAGCGATAATCAATCCTAATGCACAGCATGCAAAATACATGACATGTCTTATGGGTACAATGTACAGTATGTGAAGGAACGTTCACAGAATTTGCTCTGTGGGCATTTATATTCTTCCTCAAGTTGAATAATACATTAGAATATGCTTGGATTTTATAGTCGGGTTGGCTGACAACGTCACAAATGATGTGCACACATCGATGTGGCAGGAAGGCATGGGCTGTTTTGATTCTGAATGATCAGATAGCTAGCAACAATGACACGAAGCTGCCTTGTAGGTGGCTCGTTTCAGCTCGTTGTACTCTATCTTGTTATTGATACCATGTCTTGTTTTGAGGTGTTTTGACTGATGTCATCTCCATGCTAACATGGCTAAAATTCGCTAGCTAGCTAACCAACAACTATAACAATGTATTTGAGAGACAAGCGCTCATTATGCAAATGTGTATATATGTTTTCAATAAACATTGAGACAAAATATAGTCTACATGTTGTCAACAATCTAAGCCAACCCTGTCTGTTTTTCCCCATAGTTGCGCACGCATCGGTTTTGTTGCTAAACAATCAACCTGTCTATATAGTACCACATACAGGTAGCTGCCAAAATAACGGAAACACTTGAGTAAATGAGGGATGCAAAGTGTATTGAAAGCAGGTGATTCCACACAGGTGTGGTTCCTGAGTTAATTAAGCAATTCATATCCCATCATGCTTAGGGTCATGTATAAAAACGCTGGGCAGACCATTATTCTAGCTACCATGTCTATGTCCCCATAGGATGACAATGCTACCATCCACAGGGCACGAGTCGTCACTGAATAATTTGATGAGCATGAAAACGATATGCCATGGCTGTCTCAGTCAGCAGATCTCAACCCAATTGAACACTTTTGGGAGACTCTGGAGCAGCGCCTGAGACAGCGTTTTCCACCACCATCAACAAAACGCCAAATGATGGAATTTCTTTTGAAAGAATGGGGTCGTATCCCTCCAATAGAGTTCCAGACACTTGTAGAATCTATGCCAAAGTTCATTGAAGCTGTTCTGGCTCGTCGTGGCCCAACGCCCTATTAATAAGACACTTTATGTTGGTGTTTTCTTTATTTTGGCAGTTACCTGTATGTGTGTGTTCTTCATCTGACAGACAAGCGACGGAGCTTGGGTTAAGGAAATCAGGGGTCATAGTGAGTGATGGCTTTGGCAGAGAGAGAGAGAGAGGGGATACGCACAGACAAAACCGCACACTCAAATCTGTGTGTGTGAGTGTGTGTGTGTGTGCTTGCAGTCAGAGACAGAGAAAGTAAATCTGCCCACTCTGGGACACGAGCAGAGGGCAGAAAGATGAGATGAAGAGAAAAAAAGAAAGGAAGAAAAAGGGAGATACCGCAACACTTAGAGAAAAGAGAGAGATGAGACAGTCAATTTTCCTCATATCTGTCAGTAAAGAAGAGTGATGACTAAAGCACACCGCCCTCTGATCATAAGCATATGTCAGAGAACCCTTGGAGGCTGCAGGACTAAAACATCATGAAATCACTGAGGTCCATCAACCCCCCCCCCCCCCCCCCCCCTCTCCCCATCGAAAAATGATATCCATCATCCTTAAATTGACTGCTTTCTCAGACCCACAACTATAGCTCCACTTTAAATCTCCTAACCACCCCATCACAGCCCCCGCCCTTTACACACACACACACACGCACACACACACACACACACACACACACACACACACTCCTGATATAACTCACAGCCACACAGAAACAGTGTTAAAAAAAATAAAAATGGAAACAAAGTAACTAGATTAGATTTCTCCCTTGTGTAATCTTTGCCAAAAATATATTTTATTATATCTGCCTAAACCCTTTCCAGCAAGGCAGTTGGTTTTCATTCCAGGAATAACAGTAGAAGTATTGCAGCAGGTATTGACTGCGGTGACCATCTAAAAAGAGCTGAGGTGCTTCATACATGCGATGATGACAAACAGAATGGTTGACATTGGCTCAGCAGGACTACAAACTGGCCGATTAATTAGGGCCGATTTCAAGTTTTAATAACAATCGGAAATTGGTATTTTACCTTGTCAGCTCAGGGATTCAATCTTGCAACCTTACGGTTAACTAGTCCAACGCTCTAACCACCTGCCTCACGAGGAGCCTGCCTGTTACGCGAATGCAGTAAGAAGCCAAGGTAAGTTGCTAGCTAGCATTAAACTTATCTTATAAAAAACAATCAATCAATCATAATCACTAGTTATAACTACAAATGGTTGATGATATTACTAGTTTATCTAGCGTGTCCTGTGTTGCACATAATCGATGCAGTGCGCATACGTGAAAAAGGACTGTCGTTGCTCCAATGTGTACCTGACCATAAACATCAATGCCTTTCTTAAAATCAATACACAGAAGTATATATTTTTAAACCTGCATATTTAGCTAAAAGAAATCCAGGTTAGCAGGCAATATTAATCAGGTGAAATTGTGTCACTTCTCTTGCGTTCATTGCACGCAGAGTCAGGGTATATGCAACAGTCTGGCTCATTGCGAACTAATTTGCCAGAATTTTACGTAATTATGACATAACATTGAAGGTTGTGCAATGTAACAGGAATATTTAGACTTATGGATGCCACCCGTTAGATAAAATACGGAACGGTTCCGTATTTCACTGAAAGAATAAACGTTTTGTTTTCGAAATGATAGTTTCCGGATTTGACCATATTAATGACCTAAGGCTCGTATTTCTGTGTGTTATTATGTTATAATTAAGTCTATGATTTGATAGAGCAGTCTGACTGAGCGATGGTAGGCACCAGAAGGCTCGTAAGCATTCATTCAAACAGCACTTTCGTGCGTTTTGCCAGCAGCTCTTTGCAATGCTTCAAGCATTGCGCTGTTTATGACTTCAAGCTTATCAACTCCCGAGATTAGGCTGGTGTAACCGATGTGAAATGGCTAGCTAGTTAGCGGGGTGTGCGCTAATAGCGTTTCAAACGTCACTCGCTCTGAGACTTGGAGTAGTTGTTCCCCTTGCTCTGAATGGGTAACGATGCTTCGAGGGTGGCTGTTGTCGATGTGTTGCTGGTTCGAGCCCAGGTAGCGTCGAGGAGAGGGATGGAAGCTATACTGTTACACTGGCAATACTAAAGTGCCTATAAAAACATCCAATAGTCAAAGGTATATGAAATACAAATCGTATAGAGAAAAATCATTCTATAATTCCTATAATAACTACAACCTAAAACTTCTTACCTGGGAATTTTGAAAACTCATGTTAAAAGGAACCACCATCTTTCATATGTTCTCATGTTCTGAGCAAGGAACTTAAACGTTAGCTTTCTTACATGGCACATATTTCCCTTTTACTTTCTTCTCCAACGCTTTGTTTTTGCATTATTTAAACCAAATTGAACATGTTTCATTATTTATTTGAGGCTAAATTGATTTCATTGATGTATTATATTAAGTTAAAATAAGTGTTAATTCAGTATTGTTGTAATTGTCATTATTACAAATACATTTTAAAAATCGGCAGATTAATCGGTAGCAATCGGTATCGGTATCGGCGTTGAAAAATCATAATCGGTCGACCTCTACTACAAACTAATATCTACACTGGCTTATGTCCAATACACACACACTCTCTATCTCTCCTTGTTCACCAGTGTTGAAACGGGTAAAGTATTGGATTTACCCACAAAAGACTCAAAAATTGCCAATTCCAACTCTCTGAAGGGCACAATAATAAGCCTACAACTGTTCCTTCTTAAGTGTCTATATATATATATATTTGATCACATTCCCCAGCTCTTCTATATCTACTACATAAAACATTACTATTCTGGTCGATCTCTGACTCTGCAATCCAATTATTAAATGCAAATACTGAACAGCACCAATAACATGACCAGCTTCTATACCTACAATTATTTGCACAGTATAAAATAAGCCAAAATGTCTCTTTTCAATTCCCATGTGCTCCAGCTCTGTGTATGGCTCTGGATTTGGCTAGTGTGGTTGATTCTATAGTTGTTGATTCTACCTAAAGTATGAGGTTCATTTTGGGTAATGTACGCATCATTTAGTTGTTCATACAAACATCGTCTCATAAAGTTTTCTATGCATGAGTGCAACCATCCGAACATTCTCGTCAATAACACTGCGCTTCGTCATTTGCTCGCGAATAGCATACATCAAAATCATATCACTGACCTGCATACCTCTTGCTCTATCCTCAGATGGCAGAACTGTTGCAAGGGATATCCGTTTATAGACAGTATTTTCCAAAATCCGGAGTACGATTATCCCCTTGACATGACTTGATCGATCGCTGTGATCAATGATTGGGTTTATCGAATCGATGCACACTGGGCACGCTGAAGACAGCTTTTCGCTTTCAACCAGTGACTATCATCGCACCGCGAGCCTTTCACTCACTTGCGCCCTGAGAGAGAGGATGGTATTTGCGAGTACACTACAACCCCTAATGTTCGCTAATTGAACAGACATTATGGCCCAAACTCAAATAGACCCCTAGACTCAGTGGCGGTTCTAGCTTGTATGGCTCCTTGGGCGAACCCCCATTCAGCCCCATTTCGCTCCTCCCTTGTCCTTGATTGACAAACTACCCAAACCTGGTTGTCTCTGGCTTTGAACTGAAAAAACTCGAACCTGCAGACATTAGACCCTCCATGGAATGAGTTTGACATCCCTGCCCTACAACGTACACCCTATGCACTTGTGGAGATAAGAAAGGGTTTGAAAGGTGTAAGCAATATGGTAGTTAGCACCACTTGCTAACTGATGCATCACCATGGGCTATCACCATGTGTCTTATTCAGTACATGTAATTATTCCTTGCTTTTCTTAAATTGGCAATATTAGACTTTTTGGGCGACCTGACCAAATTCACACAGAAATCTGAGTTATAGATCTATCATTCTCCTTGAAAGCAAGTCTATGTGTACTATTTCTATGCTTCCCATTCTTAATTTTTTTTTTGTTGTTGCATCTTCTACTTTTGGTTTCAAGTACACCAGCTTTAAACAGCTGAAACAACAATATGTTTGTTTATGAAAAATATATTTCACATCAGTTTAGATAGAACAACGATTCTCTACATTATACTAGCTTATTTTGTCACATAAACTGAAATTGCTCAAACTATTAGAGTTTTAGCAACCAGGAAATGGCGAAGCAATTTCTGCGTAGTGCAACTTTAAGTCCACCAACCTTGCCAGCAGGCATGCAAGCTAAGATAGCTGGACAAGCTAGCTACTCGTAACTTGATTGGTAGCTAGTTATGAGGTTGGGAGATTGGAAACCTATCTGGGCTAGCTAAAGCCAACTTCATAAAATTGCTAGGTGGCTAGTAGTATTACAGAGAAACAATAACAGGACAAATCTGACGGGGCACGTGCCCCCGTGTCCCCTATGGGCATGATTCCTCTGATCACATATATCTCTGTATTATGCATGGGAATACTTTGGAACAGATTTCCAGAATTAAAATCACACAGAGCTGATTTGCTGGTGTTTTCAAAGTATTTGATGTCTCCCAAACTTTAAAAAAATAACATAACAGTTTATATAAAATATAAATACAAATCACCCGTGGGCCCTGCAGTTGGGGAATGCTGACGTAGGATCTAAGGTTCAATTTGGGATTGGGTTTATAAAGCAATTATAGTATGAGGGTATTAGATCAGTGTGGTTTGCAAGGCTACTAGGCTATAGCCTATGTGGGTGATCTATGATTGTTGACTGTAGGCTATATTTCCAATTTGTCTAATTTGAAATAGGCTATAGGTCTATTTGTTATGGACAGATATGATTGCAAATTAATATAGTGTAATGATCCTTGCTATATGAGCCATGTTGCAATTCCTTCCAAGTGAGTTAACCCTCATGCATAGGGTGATGAGTAAGGTGTTTGCCTTTCATGTCAGTGACCTGGTTTCACTTCCCTGCAGTGCTTTTCGCTAGTGGGATGGTGCCCGTGAGGCCATCAGAGAGATGTGTATATGTGAGGGACTTTGTGTAGAGGAAAGGAAGTAACGTAGTAAGCTTAACCCAAAACCTAACGACCTCATCAAGAGGTTAAGTTGTTTGCTTGAAAGTCGCTGGACCAGGGTTCGAGTCCCGGTCAGGGCTACCCCTGAATTTGCTACAAGTGGAATGTTGGTTGTGGGGCTATCGGAATAACCAGATGTGTGAGGGAGCTGAGTAGCATGGGGACTTGTCCTCCCGTTCCTTTCAATTTGAGGCTTGTTACAATTTTCAACAAGTAAGTTAACCCTATTGGTGAGATGCCAATAGGGTGGCGCAGTGGTCAGGGCCTCCCGGGTGGCGCAGTGGTCTAGGGCACTGCATCGCAGTGCTAGCTGCGCCACCAGAGTCTCTGGGTTCGCGCCAAGGCTGGGCTGGGTTCACGCCCAGGCTCTGTCACAGCCGGCCGCAACCGGGAGGTCCGTGGGGCGACGCACAATTGGCATAGCGTCGTCCGGGTTAGGGAGGGTTTGGCCAGTAGGGATATCATTGTCTCAGTATGTAAAATGTAGTGAATGTAAAAAATGTAATAAATAGTATGCACTCTACTGTAAGTCGCTCTGGATAAGAGCGTCTGCTAAATGACTAAAATGTAAAATGTAGATGCGTGGGCTGTTTGCATTTCACACCATATAGTTAGGCCCATCTTCGCTTCTCTGCCCTGTGTTCGCTACAATATTGTTAGCATCTTCTATTTTTGTCATTTGTAACAAAGTAACGTGTTTACGGTCACGACAAGTATCTCCTATAGCATTGAAAATGGTGGACGAACCGACAGGTAGCTAACTATCAGCCGTCTACCCCTTCCTCTAGCCCTGAAGATCTGCAACAAACGAGCAATGTGCGAGGTTGGTACAAAGCCTCATCGTCACACATTCATAGAAATCCTACAGTGAATGAAAAACAAAATGTACTTCACAAAAATAGTACATTTTGGACTCTACATTTATCTGGTGAAACCTACTGCAGAATTCACTGGTATCTCACAAAACCAGAGGGATAGACAGACCATAGTCTCGAGGTAGATAGGCTATCTCTAATCCCAGCAACCTATGTGTAATTTGGTCTGGATGAAGGTAGATTTGAAGAGATTAAGGGTGAAATTGTTTATATAAATGACATCTCAGCTGTGCTGTCTTCCTATCAAATCCTCTTATGGAAGAACAGTGAGGTAAAGAGGCTTGCTCTACAACCCTGAACTAAGTCCTGCTGTATAGGAGAGAATAGGTCATATCACAGCAGAGGGCATGGGATGTCAGTTTAGAGGCACCCTCGGAGGGGGTTGACAACAACCGGGTGAATCCGGTTTTCAGGGGAAATGGAAAGGTACCCTGTGACGTGACTTCCACTTTTGGATGATAACAAAGGTGACACTCACTCTTAACTCCTCCACTCTTACTGGATTGGCTGAACAGTGTAGAAGAGAACCTCCCCAACAGTTTTTTTCGTCTCCTTGACAGGATCAGAAATAAATGCTGCTCAGGCATTCTGGAATGTGTCTGTGAGTTGTAAACACGCTCTCTCTCTCGCACACACACACACACACACACACACACACACACACACACACACACACACACACACACACACACACACACACACACACACACACACACACACACACACACACACACACACACACACACACACACACACACACACACACACACACACACACACACAAACACAGCAGAGAGTGGATGATTTGTGATTGTGAGACAGGGATTCTTGTCTCTCCCCACATCCCACCCCCTTCATCCTGTTTTAGACAGCCCACAAATCCACGCGCGTGTGTGTGTGTGCGTGTGTGCTTGCATAAATGCATTTGTGAGCACACATGCTTGCATGCCTGTGTGTAGGTGTGTACCGCTACCGCCCCCCACAATAACTTCCCAAATCTGCCAGGCCTTTTCCACTGGTGGTGAGAGATAACCTTTTACTGTTTTACTTTTGGGGAGATAAATCTCTTTTAATCTTTTTCCGATTCACTGTCACCTAGCAGTCCCAGAGCTGCAGACAGAGCCGGGCTCTAACATGTTTAGACCACTGTCTGTCTGCCTCTTTACTGCAGCAATAAAGTCACATTGACAGGCTTCAGGGAACAGGAAGACTGAGCTAGCCACAGTTAGCCAACATTAGCCCCAATAGATAGGCCTCTGGTTTCCGTGGAGAGGCTTTAAGAGAATAAACTGAAAGTTCTCTGAATTATTCTGAAGTTGATTTGATTCCATAGGCCACACCTGCTTTCTACTGATCTCACTCTATTGACACACACATAGCCCGGCCTAGGCCTACCTCAAAGCAAAGCATGGGACTTTCCTGATTTTGCTTCCATAACTATGGCAAAATGTGTAGAATTTCACGAAATTTGTGGTAAAACTGCACATTTTTTCTCTCCACCCCATAGAAAAATGAATAGAATTGCATGAAATTAGCTATAAAATTGCTAAATCTTCTCTCCGCCCCATGGCAAAATGTGTAGAATTGCAGCAAACTTGCTTTAAAGCGGCAACATTTTCTATACGCCCCATTGCAAACTTTAGGGTGCGATGAGTTCAGATGTTTTGTTGCCCCACCCCCAACAAAGTTGGCCACCCCTGCATTAGAATAATTCATACAGGTCAATACCTATAGGGCAGTAATTGATTGATTGGGTTAATTGGTTGACTGAAAATCCCGGACAGCTGAATTCCTGCATGCACATGCTTTCACAGATTGACCTGCATTGATTAAGAGAGTCGCTTTGGTACATGGAGGGAGGGAATGGTGTTCTGGCAAGGAGCTAAGGGTATCAGTCGTATCTTGTCGGAGGTGTGTTCCTATTTCCCTATAGGTGTGTGCTTATTTCCCTCTATCCCTCCATCCTTCCCTCCATTATTTCCCCCTTCCCTCCCTCGCTCTCTTTCTCTACCCAAAGCCAGTGTCCTTCTCAGGGGGTCGTTTCTTTATTTTTAGCATTCTTTCACCTCCTCACAAACTATCCATTTAGCACAGCAATAACATTACCCTCCACAGTGCTATGAAACAGAAATGAGAAGAAGGAGAAACGCCCAGAAGTCATTGGTTTCAGTTCCAGCCGGCTGGGTAATATTAACACAGCCCAGGAATCTTATTTACTCTCAGAGCAGAGACATTCATCTTAACCAGGGAGAGAACTGGCCCAAATTACACTATGACTTATGAACGGCTGGGGACTCCCGTGTGTGTGTGTGTGTGTGAGTGTGTGTGGGCATTGTTACGTGACACTTTTGTCTGAATAAACTCCAGGATACAGTTGATTATTTGAGCAGGAGTTTGATGATTTATGGAGAGCGGTGTAGGATTTATACAATCATTCACGCACATTACTCTCCCAACGGGACAATAGCGGCATCAGTCTTGAGGGTGTGGGGGACAGAGGGGGTGAGGATGGGGTTAAGGGTCAGGATGAGGACAGAGGTGTACCACAGCTGCTCTAATGTTTACTGGAACCCAAAACCGCATGAAAGTATATTAGTAAGTGCATTAAGAATGCCCAAGGATAGCAGAACACATTTCTGCATGTCCTCCTAAAATCATTGAACTGATCACGTATAACCGAGTTGTGCTGCAAACCCAAGGTAAGGAGTAAACAAGCATTGTCATCAGCCAACTTAAACTGGGCCAGATCTATCTAGAGTTGATGTGATGTGAGTGAATCTACTACCGATGTGAATGCAGACAAGGCTACCTGGGTTGTAAAGTATCTTATACGATATTATCAGGACCTGACAGCATCCTTCTTTATTCCACAGTCTGGTGGCCCCCATCTTGTTATGAGGATGGAAGCTAATGTTTGCCGTTTTTAATATGATACCTGATGATCAGAGGATCCCACCCGGGTCAGTAATTCAACCATGCTTAGATAGCTGGCCGCTAGACTAATTTATCAATCTAAATAAATGTAGCTGACATGGACTAATTGAGTGACTGCCGATGCACAACCAAATATCAAAATTGTACCTTGTGTATTCTATTATTCGAACTCTCAACAGTAAGTTGAAACCCCGACTGAGTTCCCCGCCCCCCCCAAAATTCTGCGGGCCTACAAAAAGGAGTCCGCAGGTCTACAAAAGGGGAGCCGCACGCCACCAGATGCCCATCCCTGAGCTAGCTACTAGCTAGTTCAGTTTCTCTCACGTGTAAAAAGCCAACCATTTTTTAAAATAAAAGCTGCATATTATTGATCTGAAAGGTTAGCTGTGTTAGCCCAGTTGATAGCTTATCCAGGGTCAGTGATACATAGACCAACCATGTACTTTCTATCTCAGGAACAACTGCAGTCATTTTGCAAGCATCAATGCCAAAGTGAATGAAATAAAATAAAATGAACTTCATGAAATGTTACCTGTAATGCTCATCTCCTGTAGCCTAATTGTCGTCTCCTTATTTTCATTCTGTACCTAAATTTCAAAGGTTGGATATGCACTAAGCTATTTTATATGTCAGCACTTAAAAGGCATGTACAACATCTGGTATATGGTTTGCCTCATATTCATTGTCTACTGGTATCATTTTAAATTGAGAACACACTGAGTGTACAAAACATTAAGGACACCTGCTCTTTCCATGTCATAGACTGGCCAAGTGAATCCAGGTGGAAGCTATGATCCCTTATTGATGTCACTTATTAAATCCACTTCAATCAGTGTAGATAAAGGGGAGGAGACATGCTCAAGAAGGATTTTTAAGCCTTGAGACAACTGAGACATGAGCTGTGTTCAAATACTCATACTATCCACACTAACCATACTATTTGTGACATAAATTGAGTATGTGGTATGGTATGCTTATTGGTCATAGTATGGTTATAGTTAGTATGCCAAAAGTTCCTGGATGGGAACTTGACTACTAATACATCGAACGTGTCAGGATATTAACTATATGCTATCTAACTAACTACCCAACACGTACTGACTTAATTATTCACATCATTTTCAGCTTAGGTTGTTAATGGACTTTATTAATTAAGTCGGAAGATGTCTAGCTAGTAATATGTTATGCTAACAACCTAGCAACAAGTTGCATAGCAACAGCATCAACTTCCAGTAGACAGGCGAAGCGCTAGTACACTCAGCTGAAAGGATACCGTTCGTTTACAGTATACTAAAAGGAAATAATAGTATGTAGTATGTAGTGTATACTCATTAAGTATGTAGTATACAGTATATAAGTATGGGTATTCAAACCCAGCTATGGATTGTGTATGTGTGCAATTCAGAGGGTGAATGGGCAAGACAAAAGATTTAAGTGCCTTCTGAATGGGGCATGGTGGTAGGTGCCAAGCGCACTGGTCTGTGTCAAGAACTGCAACACTGCTGGGTTTTTCACGCTCAACAATGTCCTATGTGTAAGAATGGTCCACCATCCAAAGGACATCCAGACAACTTGACACAACTGTGGAAAGCATTGGAGTCAACATGGGCCAGCATCGCTGTGGAACACTTTCGACACCCTGTAGAGTCCGTGCCCCAACGAATCGAGGCTGGTTTGAGAGCAATAGGGGGCGGAGGTGCAACTCAATATTATGAAGGTATCCTTAATGTTTTGTACACTCAGTGTATAGCTCAACATGTAAGCAATGTATGAGTTTAGTTATTCCACGCTTCAGATGAAAGATGCCCATACGGCCAGTAATGTAGGCCTATGGTTGCATTGGCGATGCAGGCCATATGATAAGCTGCTAAATGGATTCAGATAGCTGATATACTGAGACAGATCGGAGATCGTACAACTAGATAAAAAGGAAATGTATATTTGAGAATATAACACAGAAACACAGACACATTACAGACAGAACCCCTTCCCCTCTTTAGTGCAGGATTGTGAAATATCCTTACAAAAATAAAATAATGGGCAATCCTCACAATATATTTGGTGGTAGAAAAGCGCAGCCAGCAGCCATGTGGACGAACGCAGACAACAAGTTTGTCACCAGAGCTGTTAGAACGTGTTGTGACGTTTGACTTAATCCCAATCCCATTTTCCCAATAATCCCATTTTCAATTTCAATTTCAATAAATCGCTAACAGTCGGCTCCACTTGATAACTTGAAATCTAGCACTTGAAACTAGCATAGGTAACAACTACAAAGACGGAAAACCGTGATGCACATAACACACAGCTCCCCTTCTACGGGAGTGAGGGGGAGGGTTCTTGAAATGTAATAGCCAATAAAAATCTTGCCTCTGGGAGCCAGTGGACCATTACAAACTTGGCCCAATCACTGCCCCCTGGTGTAGCGGAGGTTACTACTAATTGTGGTGAGCTCCGGGGAGCAACACTTCTTTCGGTATTACTGTTTGGCTCAGTTTGTTGAGCGTGGCGCTAGCAATGCCTGGGTTGTGGGCTTGATTCCCGGGGCCACCTATAGGATAAAAATGTCTGCTAAATGGAATATATTATTATTTATACATATTATACTTGTACCCATAATCATAATGCTGTCTGTAATATAACATCGTTGAGAAAAACTCACTTGTATTGTCCAAAATGACAGCGTTTCGGTCAAAGACCTACTCTCCGACATGGGCCGTGTCATAGGCCAGGAGAACTGCCTGTTCTTCAATGTGTGGACCCCCACCTTTAAGCCTGAGGCTGGGCCACCTGTGATGGTGTGGATCCATGGTGGCTACCTCCACATGCTAAGTAGGGGAGAGGAGGGGTACTCCCTGAAAGAGGAGCTGGCAGCCATGACTGAGGTGGTGTACATCAGCTTCAACTACAGGTTCAACTCCCTGGGCTTCCTGACTCTGAAGCTGCTGGGAGAGTGCTCACCCACTAACACGTATACGTTCAGGTAGTTCCCGTTTCGGCCCTTTTGCTTCTGTTTGATGAACTCTAGTGAAGGAATACAATGTATAATGACCTACAAACGTACAGCAGAAGATGCCAGTTCATAAATTCGTAGTCGCACGTGCCAACGTGACAAACTGCAAAACGTCATCGGCATGAAGAAAAATAGATCCTCTTCTTCTTGGCATTTTTTGCTGGCAAGTAATGTGCAAATAACGCTTGACCTTCGGACATTGACAAAGATGATACATTTTGTATTCCTTATCAAATTCCCTCATCCCTGCCCTCGCCACAGTTTAAGGTTATGAGCATGCTTAACTGCAAACTCCTGGCCCAAATAAGTTAGCACCAACTTAGCATTGCAAGCGCTCAATGTCTACAGCAGTTTTCGACCAGATAGCTCATGGTGTGTTCAAGTATGATAATGTAGCCATTTTACAAACTATTTACCGCACTTAACAGAGCTTTCAAATATTCATGGTATTTATATTTGTACTTCCGTCACGTTGAATATTTTAAAGTGTGTATTCCTACCCATTAAGATGTGAATATTTAATGTTCTTTGTCTTGTCTTGCTACCGATGCTGGGAGAAAAGATTTTCTTTCTTGCACGCTAACACACATACTGTACACACATCCCACACACACACACATCTATGTGTGTAGGGAGCATGTAGAGCCTACATTCTTATAAGACTCACCTCAGCCCCAATATGATATGACCCGTTAAATCAAATTAAGCTTTTTCATGGTGTAACTTTGGTGTAGCTTTTTCATTGTGCAACAGTTTTAACTCTCGAGGAATCCGTACATGCACGCACGCACACGCAAGCACACAAAAGAGGTGATCTAAGTCCCCTGTCCCATGTCCTATATCCGTATCCTGATCTGAAAGTGTTGGGTATTGGCACAAGCTTTCAGGTACCCTAGGTTAGATTGGAGGTCCTGAAATAGGAACAAGGATATGGAACATAGAAAATCAGGCCATGTCAGAATGGGATTGAGCCAGGCTTCTCTCATCTCTAATTGGTGTCCCGCCTTTTTGTGTCCCCCAGGAAACTACGGCTTCATAGATAGCAGCGAACTACGGCTTGACCAGATAGCAGCGCTGAAGTGGGTCCAGAGGAACATCCATGTGTTTGGAGGAGACCCCAATCAGGTCACCATATTTGGGCAGAGCTCAAGTAACGTGGGGTGTTAAAGAATTCTCTTTTATCTGTGTGACAGACACGGAGAGTTTGGTCGAGTCACTTTAGAGATTTTTAATTTTATGGTTGGTACCAAAAATGTTGTTCTTCAAATCAAATCACATTTTATTGGTCACATACATGTGTTTAGCAGATGTTATTGCGAGTGTAGCAAAATGCTTGTCTTTCTAGCTCCAACAGCGCAGTAAAAACGAACAAGTAATATCTAACAATTTCACAACAATACACACAACACACCTAAATCTAAGTAAAGGAATAAAATTAAGAATATATAAATATATGGACAAGCAATGTCAGAGCAGCATAGACTAAGATACTGTACAATATAATTGAATACAGTATATACACATGAGATGAGTAATGCAAAATATGTAAACATTATAAAAGTGAGTAGTGTTCCATTATTAAAGTGGCCAGTAATTTCAAGTTTATGTATATAGGCAGCAGCCTCTAATGTGCTAGTGGTGGTTATTTAACAGTCTGATGGCCTTGAGATAGAACCTGTTCTTCAGTCTCTCGTCGCAGCTTTGATGCACCTGTACTGACCTAGCCTTCTGGATGATGGCGGGGTGAAATGGCTGTGGCTCGGGTGGTTGTTATCCCAGATTATCTTTTTGGCCTTCCTTTTACATTGGGTGATGTAGGTGTCCTGGAGGGCAGGTAGTTGGGCAGACCGCACCACCCTCTGGAGAGACCTGTGGTTGCGAGTGGTGAAGGTTCCGTACCAGGCAGTGATACAGCCCGACAGGATGCTCTCAATTGTGTATCTGTAAAAGTGTGTGAGGATTTTAGGTGCCAAGACAAATTTCTTCCTCCTCCTGAGGTTGAAGAGGCGCTGTTGCACCTTCTTCACCACACTGTCTGTGTGGGTGGACCATTTCAGTTTGTCAGTGATGTGTACGCCGAGGAACTTGAATCTTTCCACCTTCTCCACTACTGTCCCGTCGATGTGGATAGGGGGCTGCTCCCTCTACTGTTTCCTGAAGTCAACAGTCCACGATCAGCTACTTTGTTTTATTGACTTCGAGTGAGAGCCCTCACCTCCTCCCTGTAGGTTGTCTCGTCATTGTTGGTAAACAAGCCAACTACTGTTGTGTCGTCTGCAAACTTGATGATTGAGTTGGAGGTGTGCATAGCCACACAGTCAAATCAAATCAAATGTATTTATATAGCCCTTCTTACATCAGCTGATATCTCAAAGTGCTGTACAGAAACGCAGCCTAAAACCCCAAACAGCAAGCAATACAGGTGTAGAATCACGGTGGCTAGGAAAAACTCCATAGAAAGGCCAAAACCTCTCACTAGAAAGGCCAAAACCCTGGGTGGCCAGTCCTCTTCTGGCTGTGCCGGGTGCAGATTATAACAGAACATGGCCAAGATGTTCAAATGTTCATAAATGACCAGCATGGTCGAATAATAATAATCACAGTAGTTGTCGAGGGTGCAACAAGTCAGCACCTCAGGAGTAAATGTTAGTTGGCTTTTCAGAGCCGATCATTAAGAGTATCTTTACAGCTCCTGCTGTCTCTAGAGAGTTGAAAACAGCAGGTCTGGGACAGGTAGCACATCCGGTGAACAGGTCAGGGTTACATAGCCGCAGGCAGAACAGTTGAAACTGGAGCAGCAGCACGGCCAGGTGGACTGGGGACAGCAAGGAGTCATCATGCCAGGTAGTCCTGAAGCATGGTCCTAGGGCCCAGGTCCTCCGAGAGAGAGAAAGAAAGAAAGAAAGAGAAAATTAGAGAGAGCATACTTAAATTCACACCGGACACTGGATAAGACAGGAGAAGTACTCCAGATATAACAGACTGACCCTAGCCCCCCGACACATAAACTACTGCAGCATAAATACTGGAGGCTGAGACAGGAGAGGTCAGGAGGCACTGTGGCCCCATCTGATGATACCCCCGGACAGGGCCAAACAGGCAGGATATAAACCCACCCACTTTGCCAAAGCACAGCCCTCACACCACTAGAGGGATATCTTCAACCACCAACTTACCATCCTGAGACAAGGCCGAGTAGAAGTCAGAGAATTCCTACTTTAAAATAAAGGTGAAAATAAAACAATTAAAAAATGTATTGCGCTTCGCGGAGCAGAGCTGTTGTGAAGGAAGTTGTCAAGGAAGTCAGTTTGTGTTTATACAGGACCTCCCGCCCCCACCTACCGTCAAACAATCATGTCAAAAAAAATTGAGGTGCACGGCGATGCGGTACGGAGCTCCATTTGGCCTCCCGAAGCTCCGCAATTGCTCAAACCCTCCATATGGAGCCTCCGGATGCATAGCCAGAGCAAGCATAACTTGGCTTCAACAATGCAGAGGGCTCCATATAGCTCCGCAATGACAGAAAGTGGGGGCGGGAGGTCTTGTATGAACACAAACTCACTTCCTTGACAACTTCCTTTACAACAGCTCTGCTCTGCAAAGCGCAAGAAGTATGAATGCCCTGACTTCTGCAAAGGCTGTATCACAGTAAACGCTGTATGGCCACTGCAGTAGTCGGATTAACCATGCAGAGCCTTTTAAAGCTATATGGATACGAATCATGACTTAGAGTTACTTATTAGACTGAAGGTACCTCATGTGGATGATCATGAACGTGTCTCTTAAGTGAGTATGTATGAACTTTGAGTGACACTGTTTGAATGTGTTCATGTGTGTGTGTTCCCAGCTGCCCTGAAAAATCCAGTGTAACTCTATGTTAGGCTGCTGGGTACTACATCGAGCCATGACTACATGGAACTCTATTCCACATCAAGTAACTCATGCAACCAGTAAAATTAGCTTAAAAAAAAAGATAAAAATACACCTTATGGAACAGCGGGGACTGTGAAGCAACACAAACAGGCACAAACACATGCATACACACACGATAACATACCCACTATACACACTTGTACACATGGATTTTGTGTTGTAGTTGTGTGGTAGTAGAGTAGATGCCTGAGGGCAAACACTTAATGTGTTGTGAAATCTGTTGCGAATATATTGTTAATGTTTTTTAAATTGTATAACTGCCTTCATTTTGCTGGACCACAGGAAGATTAGCTGCTGCCCTGGCAGGATTATCACGCTGAAACATGAGGTGAGGGCGGCGGATGAATGGCATGACAATGAACCTCAGGATCTCATCACGGTATCTCTGTGCATTCAACATGTTATTGATAATATGCAATTGTGTTCGTAGTCCATAGCTTATGCCTGCCCCTACCATAACCCCGCCGCCACCATATGGCACTCTTTTCACAATGTTGACATCAGCAAACCGCTTGCCCACACCACGCCATACACGTGGTCTGCAGTTGATGGACATACTGCCAGTTTCTCTAAAACGACGTTGGAGATGGCTTATGGTAGAGCATTCAGTTCTCTGGCAACAGCTCTTGTGGACACTCCTGCATTCAGCATGCCAATTGCACGCTCCCTCAACTTGAGACATCTGTGGCATTGTGTTATGTGACAAAACTGCACATTTGAGAGTGGCTTTTTATTGTCCCCCAGCAGAAGGTGCACCTGTGTGATGACCGTGCTGTTTAATCAGCTTCTTGATATGCCACACCTGTCAGGGGGATGAATTATCTTGGTAAAGGAAAAATGCTCACGAACAGGGATGTAAACAAATGTGGGCATAAGCTTTTTGTTCGTATGGAAAATGTCTGTGATCTTTTATTTTAGCTCATGAAACATGAAACCAACACTTTACATGTTGTGTTTATATTTCTGCTTCGTGTAATAATAAACTACATTTATCAATCTGACTCCAATATTATGTGAATAAATGCTACAGCCCAGTTAGCAATGAGCAATCGGGAGGCCGGCATCCTTCCAGAGCTTGTTTGTCCATCGCCTCATTCACAGGGCACCCGCGATATGCCACTTGTGCATATCATACAAAACATATCATACAAAATGGGTGATGGACATCCACAAATGAATACATATCATACTTAAATGGAGTGACTCGGATTTACATACAGAATAATACGAAATGCTCTGAGACCAGGTGGCCTTATCAGCCATTGATCAATTCTTATGTAGTACCACTGCAATGTGTGCAATTATAATTATTTGTTTTTTTTATGTTTAGTTTTCAAAATATAAAATCATTCTCACTTGCTTGTTTTGTACTCCAGTGGTATGCTGAACATCATGCCATATTATGCCATGGACTAAAATACAAGGTATATTGACTGCAATCAGTGATCGATGATGCTAATTAATTAGTCTTTATTGACACAAATATAATATCTTATTTATTTTGTAGCCCTGAACACCTTGGCTGGTGTAAAGGAGCAGTACAGCCATGAGAGGGCGCCAAAAGCACATAATATACTTCACATCAGCCTCCATTGCAGTATACATGAGGTGAGTCGGTCCATTATTTAGGACTGTAATGCAGGAGGACTGTACCTTTAAGTCATCATCATACAGCATGCATATTTCTGTCACGCATGCCACGCTGCTGCGCCTGCTCAGTGCACCCACCACAGACTGTTCAGTGACAAATGAACCACTATCCTGTTAGAAGTAGGTAGCCCGTGTGCTCCAGTATGGACCCACTGTAGACGTCGCGGCTATTGTTGCGATTCCGCGATTTGGGTGACAGCTCCCGTGGATCTAAAATTCCAGGAGCGACGGAAAAAAATGAGAAAAGGGAATTATAATATTTATACTGCACGGATAGCGCAGAGAGATATCCGCAATAAAAGGTAAATAATAATCTATACATTTCCTTTATTGTTTTCTCGTGTAGAATTATCCTGCTGGCATAACGCTACGTTATAGGCTATGAAAATGTTGAGGAATGCCACAACACTCACTCGTGCGGTTTGGTTTTGCCTTTTGTGCGTTGCCTGTATTGTTTTTGAATAGACTATAGTTTTGCGTCTCCACAACCTTGCAGTTATGCTCTGACATAGTGATCATATAGCAAATACATTATAGGTATAGTTATAGTATAGCTATTTTCTTGTAATTTTCCCAATGAATGATGGAAGGTTTGTATTAATCTTCCTTTTCAGAACAGTCTATTTCGTAATTCTGTTCAAAACACCCTATTAATATAATTATAAGCCATGAATGTCATTCCATTTGATCCACAACAGGCAAAATCCCCTTGATATCAATGTAGCCTTTCTCTGTAGCATGGCGAATATGGTTGTAAACAAACGCCACAGATGTCCTGCTAAGGATAAGATTCAATAGATGGATTTGCAAAGTTTGCCCAACGTGAAATACACAGGAACACTTATTTCCTTCCTTTTTTTGTTTTAAGTTCTGGAAAACAGTATCTTTATTGTTTTACAATATTATATATGCGCTATCAATCGTTGTGGTCATGCACAATTAGTTATGTGTTCTTTTTTTTCTTCATGCGTGTGTTCCTGTGCATGTTCATCTGTTCGTAACTCCTTCCCTTTGTATCTATGCATGTGTGTGTGTGGGTCAACTTCCTCTGGACCAGATGTAAAGTCAATCAGTTGGGGCACGACCGGCTCCTTAAACCCTCTCTGGTCTCTCTTCCGGCCTCTGCCCTGCTAACAGCGACATTCTCAGTAACTCCATATGCCTGCTATGATTTCAGACCACTGACCACATGGCAAATCCAGCCAGATGCTTTGAATAGTATGCAGCGCTTTATAATAGCGAGGCTCGCCATCGCCTGTGTTCCCTCTCCTGAGAATGTTGTTCTGAAAGTAAGATCAGAGGTAAAGAGATGAAGCCGTTACTGACCAGCAGTAGGCTACCATATTGGTATTGATGTGTCCCGAACTGAGACCTCTGTTCCTTTGGTTAGGAAGGGTGTGTTGTCACTTTTCTTGTTGCCCGTTAAGAAAACCAAACAAATGTTAGGCTACACAGGGGAGGCCAGGAGGGTCAAATGTCATTCTCCTTGCGGTCACTGGTTGGACAGACATCAGTGTCTGTTGACCATGTAGTTCCAGGTGTACTGTGTAGACTTCAGCCTTAGCCTCAGTCCATCTCCCCTGCTGTGTTTTGTTTGTGCCAATGAGTGACCACCATCTGTCTGGCAGACATGTGCTATGTCCTCTGCCGCACTGAATTATTCAGTAGGTCTAGCCTACATTCACATTCCAGACATTCAGTCCTGTCTGTGTTACCCTAAAGCTTCCAGGCAGTCTTTGTAATTGTATTTTTAAACCATTACTGTATGTCTAATAAATCACCGTGTGTGTTTTATATTGATGAAAATAACGCCAAAATATACTTTTTATAATTTATTGTCCTGAGATTCCTTGAAATGCTCAGGATGATCGTGTGGGCGTTAGGAAACAAATGTCAAGATATTTACATACACAGCCCTGATTGGCTGATAGGATGGTCTTGAGCTCACCCCTTACCCAGATGCACAGTCTATTATAATCAGATCACATTGTGATGTCATGATGTGGTCCAAAAGTTCCATCCCACCTGAACAGGCTGACATTCCAGGCATTTTTTTAAACTTATCTCACACGAATAGGGACATTACTATAATTTTTACAATTTCAGTGTTATTTCGACCTCATGGAAATATATAAAAGGAAATTCACGTTTTTAACTGCACTGCCCCTTTAAGTTGGCTCCAACAGTCCAGTGTGTGTGTGTGTGTGTGTGTGTGCAGGGTTTTGTTCCAGCCCAGCATTGACAAACCTGATTGAAACAATTGTGATCCTCAGGTTAGGCCACGGTTAGCTCAATCGGATGTTTTAGGGCCAGGCTGGAACAAATCAAATGTTATTTGTCACATGCACCGAATACAACAGGTAGACCTTACCGTGAAACGCTTACTTACAAGCCCTTAGCCAACAATGCAGTTCAAGAAATATAGTTAATAAAATATTTACTAAAATAAACTAAAGTAAAAATATATATATGTTTATAAAATAGCACAATAACGAGGCTATATACAGGGGGTACCGAGTCAATGTGTGGGGGTACAGGTTAGTCGAGGTAATTTGTAAAGTGACTATGCATAGATAATAAACAGCGAGTAGCAGCAGTGTAAAAACAAAGGGGAGGGGGGTTAATGTAAATAGTCCGGGTGGCCATTTGATGGATTGTTCAGCCGTCTTATGTGTTGGGGGTAGAGGCTGTTAAGGAGCCTATTGGTCCTAGAGTTGGCGCTCCATGCGGTAGCAGAGAGAACAGTCTATGACTTGGGTGACTGGAGTCTTTGACAATTTTTTGGGCCTTCCTCTGACACCGGCTCCATGATGTACTCCCTGTAGCGCCTTATGGTCAGATGCCGAGGAATTGCCATACCAGGTGGTGATGCAACCAGTCAGGATGCTCTCGATGGTGCAGCTGTATAACTTTTTGAGAATCTGCGGACCCAGGCCGAATCTTTTCAGTCTCCTGAGGGGGAAAAGGTGTTGTCGTGCCCTCTTCACAACTGTCTTGGTGTGTCTGGACCATGATAGTTTATTGGTGATGTAGACACCAAGGAACATGAAACTCTCGACCCGCTCCACTTCAGTCCCGATGTTAATGGGGGCCTGTTCGGGCGCTCCGTTTCCTATAGTCCACAATCAGCTCCTTTGTCTTGCTCACATTGAGAGGTCGCCTCCCCACACTGTCTCCGACCCTGTTCTAGCTGCATGTGCCTGACTGCCTGTGCTTGAGGGATGTGTGCAGGGTCTACACGTGTCCAATACGTGCCCCCTAAAAATGAATACCATAAACAGTACAGTTATCTTTCATTAGACTTGTGCCATGTTCATGTTGCATGTATAAACGACATTATGGAAAACGTCTCCACTCAGTGGTTGAAAGCCAGTCACATAACTTACGTTAAGAGATACCAGAGTGATGGGATTGCATTTCCTTTTTTTCTCCCGAAGCTGCCTTTCAATCAAGTTGGAAACTAACAACCATTGGTTGTGTAATCCTGGCCTCAAAGATAGTGATACGGTGTGTCCTGCTGTGGTCCAGATTATGACTGATCTGGGACCAGGACACTGGTAATGATGCAGCCCATAGAAAGTGTGGATTAACTGGGATTAGGCCTATCCCACTGTTTTGTTTTGGAGAGTACGGTATTGACATTCTTGTACTGTAGCGATCCCACTGATACGGTCTGTTCATATGATGGATTGAGTGGAAACCTGTGCTTGTGGTGTGTAGCACCACAGAGGCATAGGCATAAATATGCTACACTCTGTCATGTGTGAACAGGTAAACTCAGTGAGGGTGGAAAGCTTTGTAACGGGTTGGCGGGCCGTGAAATCAATATGCACTTCTCAAACCAAACCAAAACTTCTGTAGGCCTACACTGGCTATCCATCTTCTCAAACAGGCCTACACAACGTACAGTTGAGGACCCTTGAACTGATTGCCTTCGTACTTTTTGGAGGATTAGCGTTACGTAATTTCATTGTGCACATACGTGTGTGTGCCTGCGTGCGAGAGTGTGTGTGTGTGAGGTAGATTCCTGTGTAGGAGGGTGGAGAGAGACAGGGGAAGGGAGGATGAAGGTGGGGTTAGCGGTGTTAGGTTCTAAATAAACAGAGTAAAAAACTCACAGACGCTTAATAAAGCTCATTCCAAGTTTATTCATCCGTTGGGTCGTACAGCTGCATAAGACAAAAGACATATTCACACAAACACTGCTATTTAACCCTTTCTCCTATACTGAGTCTCCTCCTACACATCTGAACAGCCGACGCATCTCCGTTGCTCGACAGAAACGTAGTGACATCTGTCCTTCCTCACTTCATCTAACAACCTGACCTCTACCCAAATTGCTCGCGCCTCCTCAACTCACGGCTGTTGACTGGTACCAGGCGGTGTCTCTTCTCCTCCCATAAGATCCCCGACGGCTAACAATAACAGATCCTGACAGAATGTATACGTTCTACATTCTTGTCTCTCCCTCAGTGACGTATTTTATATTTTCAAGTGTAAAAGTCAGCTCCCAACAGCAGGTACTGTCAGCCAAACACTCGCAGGAGTTCTTGGTTCCCAGGTGGCTTATATTACAGATCCACAGAACAGACAGACATACCTGACACCCTCTTCACACACTGCCAACATACTGTACATCCCCACAGCTCTCTGCTTCTCAAACCGGTGTTCTGTTTGGCTTTCACACGTGCAAACCTGCAGTTTTTACTATGTTTTTATTCTCCTACTCAATAGACACACACGGTGGCCCACCGTGTTTTAAACGATGCCACCACGAAAGGCATGTGAAGTGCATTCAGCCATTGTGTGACACTGTGTCAACGCTGAGCTGAGGAGTGGCCGGACACATGCTGGTCAGGGCTCTGTAGGCACAGTGGCAGGAGACGGTTACAGGCGTACGATCAACAATCCCTTGAATTAGCCAACTGAATGGACAAAAACAATACCGCCTCCTCTTTTTACAGACATAACCACCGCTGGTTTTAAATTCATCACCAATGTGTATCCAGTAGTCAGTTGGACCGACATCTAGGGTTGGCTCGCTAGCATGCGGTAAAATTAAGAGCATGTCTGTTATATTGTTGCCAACACATTTGCCCCACAACCAATGCAAAGCAAAGCATCTCGGATTTGACATTGTTTGTTTTTTATTTTCCTTTTCAGATATTGACATGAAGAAAGACATTGAGACGTTGATAACAGAGGAACGCGCTGACATCATCTCGAAATATGATACGGTGGGTGGCGTTCAACAAATATACTGTTCAGAGGGTTTTTAGGACGCTGTAAACTGTTTTTAAAGCTCTAAAATGGCCATGGGCACTTCCACCTTAGTTATTTCCCAATTACCGATGACCAAAATAACCCAAGCGACCTGAAGCCTCTCCACTTAGAGAACTAGATAAGGTTTGAAAGTTCACAGACATCAGTTCAGTCATTACAAAGGTCCAGTAATAGTCATATTAGTCACATAGCATAGCATAGCATAGCAATAGTGCTGTTTATCTGCAGGCCAGCATTGATGTTACCATGAATAAGTTAGTCTAAGACTGGTCTTCTTATGTAGGTAGACTGCACCACCTCCATCACCTCCATAAACAAGGACATAGATCACAGTTTGTAATGCACTTCCTTGATGATCAGACGTTGATTCGCTTGGCCTGAGTTTGTACATTTCAACAAGATGCATTCCATCTTCAGGACATGTCATGGAGTTATCCCATCTGACTGTACACCATGTCTTCTCCGTCTGTGTGTTGTCCATCTGTTCCCGCAGGAGGAAGAGTTCACACTTCTTTGAGCGTGTTGTTAGAAAGAGTGACCGTCGCTCTAAGAGGGATCAGGAAGAGAAACCGAATTTGAATGTGTGTGTGTGTTACTAAGCATTGTGTGTGTGTGTTGCTACACATTGTGTGTGTGGGTTGCTAAGCATTGTGTGTGTGTTGCTAAGCATTGTGTGTGTGTGTTGCTAAGCATAATGTGTGTGGGTTGCTAAGCATTGTGTGTGTGTGTGTTGCTAAGCATTGTGTGTGTGTGTGTGTTGCTAAACATTGTGTGTTTGGGTTGATAAAGAAGCCTAATAGCATGCTTGTGGTTTGTTGTGTAACAGAAAATGATTATATAATATGATGTGGAGGAGATTTAGACACACATATGCAGCTAAAATAGTAACAGTTGCCAGGCAAACACAATCATACTTTGGGGCGGCAGGGTAGCCTAGTGGTTAGAGCGTTGGACCGAAAGGTTGCAAGTTCGAATCCCCGAGCTGACAAGGTACAAATCTGTTGTTCAGCCCCTGAACAAGGCAGTTAACCCACTGTTTCATAAGCCGTCGTTGAAAATAAGAATTTGTTCTTAACTGACTTGCCTAGTTAAATAAAAATTAAATGCTGTAAGAGTGATGACATAGGCCTATCTGTGCTGTATGTTGTTAATTCTATAAAACCTATAGAAGTATACATTACAAAATGATAGATTATGCAGTCTATTTCGTACAAACTAGAGGTCATGAACTTCAAGCGATCCGAATTACCCTAGCAATATCTGTCTGACAGTGTCTCCTCTTCAAATTTGTGTCAGCAGACACACTGCCACTGGAAAGTACAAGAGGGAGGGAGAGCGAGAGCGAGAACTACAGCGAATGAGATAGAGTTGACACTCGAAATAGTTAGAGAGAGCGAGTAGCAATGAGACAGAGTTAAATTTAGCTCACAGGCAACAAGACATGAGAACATACTGTACATAGGATCTTAATTTGAGACAGTTTGCTACAGAAGGAAAATAACCCATCAGCCACAAAAAAATGTGAGTTATAAGGACATTTTTGTAGGGTTGATACATTTTTTTGTAAGGGAAAATTAAGTCTGATATTTCAAAGTTGAAATACAAACTTTAGAAGCCTTTTTTAACCCTAAATACACTACAAGTAAACATATGTTGCATTGCAGGAAAGTTATCCTGCAAAAGGGTGATCATATTAAGCTCCTACATCTGTAGAGAGGACCCTGTCTGGCCTTAGCAACACCTGTGACAACGGCCACAGCTAGACCATAGCAATCAATTACACCATGGTCTCTCTCAGCTACTGAACCATAACATCTGTAGGATTCTACTGTCTGTGTGGTATTTGACTTCTGAACAGAAGAAGCCCACACTGTCTCAGACCTGGGTGACAGTACAGACACCATGTTTTTAGTGCAATTCACCATGGGTGTTCTGTTTAATGTAAGGTGCAGCTGGCTTAGTCAGGGTGCCAATTCTGTTTCTGTTTGGCAAAGACAACAACTTGGCTGCCCTATGATGTTGTCTTGCCAAACAAGGTTATGACGTATTATAAACTGGGTGGTTCAAGCCCTGAATGCTGATTGGCTGACAGCCGTGGAATATCAGACCATATACCACGGGTATGACAAAATATTTACGGGTCTAATTACGTTGGTAACCATTTTATAATAGCAATAAGGCACCTCCGGGGTTTGTGGTATAAGGTCAATATAACACGGCTAATGGCTGTGTCCAGGCACTCCGTGATGCCTAAGAACAGCCTTAGCAGTGGTATATTGGCCATATACCACACCTGCTTTATTGATTAATTATACAATGGGTGGGTCTAATCCTGAATGCTGATTGGTTAAAGCTGCATTCCAGCCTGTGTCTATTCCATAAGTTAAATCTATGACTTCAAAATGCCTATTTACTCTGTTCCATCTGACTGCACAATCCGCTGTCTCATCAGCCCAGCCAGGCAATTTATAAACTTTATCTCCACTATAAAAAGCATGTAGACTTTATGTTACATTTCTTTTAGACTAACTTTTTTCAACAGCAGAGATTTGTATAAACCTTGCTGTCTGTCTCTCTGACATTTGCAACATTGTTTCAGTATTCAAATTCGATCTCCAGCTGTGGCATAGCAATGAATGTGTCAGGAGTTGGAAGTCGGGATGAGACAGGCAGCTTTTCTCAGCCAGTCGAAATCATGACTCAGCATCAGTGCTATGGATATATACAAATAAATATAAATAAAAAACAGGTCAAATGAAACAATAACAGCTAGTTTGCAGTATTTTTCCAGCTTCAGTGTGAAGTTATTGTGTTAGCTGTGTTATTGTCTAGCTCCTCTGAACAACAATGTCCTGACGAGTGAGCACATTTTCTAAGCCAGGCGAAATCGCGCATCATTAGCTCATTGTTATGGATGTATCCAAATAAATGTCACGAGAAAACAGCTTCAACAAATGTAAATCAAATGTTATTGCTGGTCACATACACATATTTAGCAAATGTTATTGTGAGTGTAACGAAATGCTTGTGTTCCTAGCTCCAGCAGTGCAGTAGTTTCGAACAATTCGCAACATCTGTTCCAAGGGGTTAAGGATGTTAGGGACGATATAGGATGAATCGCAATAATTGTTTGCTAAAATAATAATTGCTTGACAAAAATGTCATGAAATGCTATGGCAATCCTGGTTATAGGTAACAATCCTTTGCACAAAATGCTGACATTATTACGCATATTAATTGTAAATGATGGAAATTAAGATACACAAGATATTTGAATATATATATATTTTTGTAATAGCTATATATATAAAGCAAATTGAGGTGAGAGCATTGGAAATAGTTTTAGCTGTTAATCTGCTTCTGTTCTGTGGGTGGTACTGTGTGCTCTTTTCGAAGGATGGGTCCTGGCCTTTCGGGGGCCTAGGGATCCGGGGGGACAGGGGTGTTCTGCCGGTCACTGGGATGAGAACCCAACTTGGAGGGGCTTTGGCGGGTGGAGTAGTGGAGAACAATTGGAGGGTTACTTAGTAGCAATACAAATATCATGGTACAGCTATATGGCCACTCAATCACTATGGTACTTTTTATTGATAAAAAAAAAAATATTTAACCTTTATTTAACTAAGCAAGACAGTTAAGAACAAATTCTTATTTACAATGACGGCCTACCCCGGCCAAACCTGGATAACGCTAGGCCAATTGTGCGCCGCCCTATGGTACTCCCAATCACGGCCGGATGTGATGCAGCCAGGATTCGAACCAGGGACTGCAGTGACGCCTCTTGCACTGAGATGTGTATACTACAAGTGTACACAAAGTGTTGATGATGAATAGATTTGAAACTTGTATCTCATTATGTTAAATGGTGAAATAAGTATAGCCAGTTATAATTGTAATGGATTAGCAGATAATAAGAGAAGAAGAACAATATTTACCAGGCTCAAAGAGAGGGAATATAATATCTATTGTTTAGATGAAACTCATTCAAAATTTTAGATGAAGGTGAGTGGAAAATGGACTGGGGTGGTGAAATACAGTTGAAATCTGAAGTTTACATACACTTACGTTGGAGTCATTAAAATTTGTTTTTCAACCACTCCACAAATGTATTGTTAACAAACTATAGTTTTGGAAAGTCAGTTAGGACACCTACTTTGTGTAGGACACAAGTAATTTTTCCAACAATTGTTTACAGACAGATTATTTCACTTATAACTCACTGTATCACAATTCCAGTGGGTCAGAAGTTTACATACACTAAGCTGACTGTGCCTATAAACAGCTTGGAAAATTCCATGAAATTGTGTCATGGCTTTATAAGCTTCTGATAGGCTAATTGACATAATTTGAGTCAATTGGAGGTGTAACTGTGGATGTATTTCAAGGTCTACCTTTAAACTCAGTGCCTCTTTGCTTGACATCATAGGAAAATCAAAAGAAATCAGCCAAGACCTCAGAAAAAAATTGTAGACCTGGTTCTACCTTGGGTGCAGTAAAACGAGTCTTATAGCAACATAACCTGAAAGGCCGCTCAGCAAGGAAGAAGCCACTGCTCCAAAACCGCCATAAAAAAGCCAGACTACGGTTTGCAACTGCACATGGGGGCAAAGATCGTACTTTTTGGAGAAATGTCCTCTGGTCTGATGAAACAAAAATAGAACTGTTTGGCCATAATGACCATCGTTATGGTTTGGAGGAAAAAGGGGGAGGCTTGCGAGCCGAAGACCACCATCCCACCGTGAAGACCTGGGGTGGCAGCATCGTGTTGTGGGGGTGCTTTGCTGCAGGAGGGACTGGTGCATTTCACAAAATAGATGGCATTATGAGAAGGAAAATGATGTGGATATATTGAAGCAACATCTCAAGACATCAGTCAGAAAGTTAAAGCTTGGTCGCAAATGGGTCTTCCAAATGAACAATGACCCCATGCATACTTCCAAAGTTGTGGCAAAATGGCTTAAGGACAACAAAGTCAAGGTATTGGAGAGGCCATCACTAAACCCTGACCTCAATCCTATAGAACATGTGTGGGCGGAACTGAAAAAACGTGTGCGAGCAAGGAGGCCTACAAACCTGACTCAATTACACCAACTCTATCAGGAGGAATGGACCAAAATTCACCCAACTTATTGTGGGAAGCTTGTGGAAGGCTACCCAAAACGTTTGACCCAAGTTAAACAATTTTAAGGAAATGCTACCAAATACTTAACGTCTGACCCACTGGGAATGTGATGAAAGAAATAAAAGCTGAAATAAATAATTCTCTCTGCTATTATTCTGACATTTAACATTCTTAAAATAAAGTGGTGATCCCAACTGACAGGGCATTTTTACTAGAATTAAATGTTGTTGTGAAAAACTGAGTTTAAATGTATTTGGCTAAGGTGTATGTAAACTTCCGACTTCAACTGTATACTTTTCCCATCGGCAAAGAAACTCAGAAGGGGTGATGATATTAATTAGCAGTTATTTTGATACTGTCCAAACACATCCGCAAGGTAGAGGGATGATCTAAAATATGTTATTGGACCATAAACAGATATGGCTCATTAACCCATACGGACCAAATAATGATGATCCATGCTTCTTTGAAAATATATAAACTCAGCAAAAAAAGAAACGTCCTCGAATGTCAACTGCATTTATTTTCAGCAAACGTAACATGTGTAAATATTTGTATGAACACAACAACATCCAACAACTGAGACATAAACTGAACAAGTTCCAAAGACATGTGACTAACAGAAATGGAATAATAGTTCCCTGAACAAACGGGGGGTCAAAATCAAAAGTAACAGTCAGTATCTGGTGTGGCCACCAGCTGCATTAAGTACTGCAGTGCATCTCCTCCTCATGGACTGCACCAAATTAGCCAGTTCTTGCTGTGAGATGTTACCCTACTCTTCCACCAAGGCACCTGCAAGTTCCCGGACATTTCTGGGGGGAATTGCCCTATCCCTCACACTCCGATCCAACTGGTCCCAGACGTGCTCAATGGGATTGAGATCCAGGCTCTTCGCTGGCCAGGGCAGAACACTGACATTCCTGTCTTGCAGGAAATCACGCACAGAACAAGCAGTATGGCTGGTGGCATTGTCATGCTGGAGGGTCATGTCAGGATGAGCCTGCAGGAATGGTACCACATGAGGGTGGAGGATGTCTTCCCTGTAACGCACAGCGTTGAGGTTGCCTGCAATGACAACAAGCTCAGTCCGATGATGCTGTGACACACTGATGGAGGGATTGTGCATTCCTGGTGTAACTCTGGCAGTTGTTGTTGCCATCCTGTACCTGTCCCGCAGGTGTGATGTTCGGATGTACCAATCCTGTGCAGGTGTTGTTACACGTGGTCTGCCACTGCGAGGACGATCAGCTGTCCATCCTTTCTCCCTGTAGCGCTGTCTTAGGCATCTCACAGTACGGACATTGCAATGTATTGCCCTGGCCACATCTGCAGTCCTCATGCCTCCTTGCAGCATGCCTAAGGGACGTTCACACAGATGAGCAGGGACCCTGGGCATCTTTCTTTTGATGTTTTTCAAAGTCAGTAGAAAGGCCTCTTTAGTGTCCTAGGTTTTTATAACTGTGACCTTAATTGCCTACCATCTGTAAGCTGTTCGTGTCTTAACGACCGTTCCACAGGTGCATGTTCATTCATTGTTTATAGTTCATTGAACATGCATGGGAAACAGTGTTTAAACACTTTGCAATGAAGATCTGTGTAGTTATTTGGATTTTTACGAATTATCTTTGAAAGACAGGGTCCTGAAAAAGAGGCGTTTCTTTGGTTGCTGAGTTTATAATAAATGATCAACCCTGCAAGCAATACAAGACTCTGTTATTATGGTGGGAGATTATAATACAATTTTAAATACCTCAATGGACCGTAAAGGAAATCACATTACAAACTATCACCCTCATGCTCTTAAGGACATCATGCATGTCATGGATACATTGGAACTAGTGGATATATGTAGTCTTAAATATCCTGACCTAGTGAGATATACATGGCGGAGGCTCAGTCAAGCTAGTCGTCTTCACTTCATTCTTATGTCGTTCTCGTTGGCACCAAAATTGAAAAAAGTGTTGATAGGGGGTAGAATGCGGTCGGACCATCAGATAATTGGCATATACATTACCCTTACTGAATTTCCATGTGGGCGAGGATATTGGAAATCCAATCAAAGCCTATTGGATAATAACTTGTTTTTAACTAGAGGATGAGTTTTTAACAGAATTTTTTCAACATAACATAGGTACATCAAATCCGGTTATTGTATGGGACACGTTTAAATGTGGCGTTAGAGGCCATGCAATTCAGTACTCATCTCTAAAACAAAAGCAATTTAGGTCAAAGGAGTCCATACTAACAAAGGGCATAGAAGGTCTAACAGAACAGATAGATAGCAATAAAAGTTGTACCATATAGGCTCAGCATAAGTTAGAGGAAAAACAAAAAGAAATGGAGGACCTTATTCAAGGAAGTTCAAGTGGAATATATTATAATAATAAAGCAAACTGGGTGGAATATGTGGAAAAATGCATCAAATTCTTTTTTTTTCTTTCTTTTTTTTTCTTCTTTTTTTTTCTTCTTTTTTATCCCATTTTCTCCCCAATTTTCGTGGTATCCAATCGCTAGTAATTACTACCTTGTCTCTTCGCTACAACTCCCGTACGGGCTCGGGAGAGACGAAGGTCGAAAGCCATGCGTCCTCCGAAGCACAACCCAACCAGCCGTACTGCTTCTTAACACAGCGCGCCTCCAACCCGGAAGCCAGCCGCACCAATGTGTCGGAGGAAACACCGTGTACCTGGCCCCCTTGGCTGGCGCGCACTGCGCCCGGCCCGCCACAGGAGTTGCTGGAGCGCGATGAGACAAGGATATCCCTACCGGCCAAACCCTCCCTACCCCGGACGACGCTATGCCAATTGTGCGTCGCCCCACGGACCTCCCGGTCGCGGCCGGCTGCGACAGAGCCTGGGCGCGAACCCAGAGACTCTGGTGGCGCAGTTAGCACTGCGATGCAGTGCCCTAGACCACTGCGCCACCCGGGAGGCCCATCAAATTCTTTTTAAATATTCGAACATAGAAATGCTACCAGACATAATTTACTTAAACTTGTTTCAAATGACGGAGTCACCTATGATTCACCAAATTATATTTTGAAAGAGGAAGCAAAGAACTTTAAGCATATGTTTTCATTTCAGTCTCCTCCATCTCCTCTAACCGAAGCTAATTGTATGGATTTTTTTCTATTAAAAATGTAACATTAACAGCCATACAGAAAGACTTGTGACGGTGAATTAAAGAGGAGGAACTTCCTGATGCAGTTAAAGCATTTTAAGTCTGGGAAAACTCCAGGGCTGGATGGCATACCAGTGGAGGTATACCACACCTTTGTTGATATACTCAGAGGACCATTATTAGCATGTTATAACCACTCCTATATACATGGTAGATTATCAGACACGCAACAAGAATGTCTGATTTCATTATTACTGAAACAGGATACAAGTGGGAAATATAAAGATCCAGTCCATTTAAAAAAATTGGAGGCCCCTTACACTTCAGTGTTGTGATGCAAAAATTCTATCAAAATGTATAGCGCATAGAATTAAGAAGGTATTGTCGGACATTATTCATTCTAATCAGACAGGTTTTTTACATGGAGTAAGGCAAGTACTGGAAACAATAGAACACTATGAAAAATGTGGGAAACCAGGCTATTTATAGCAGACTTTGAAAAGTATTTTGATAAAGTACGACTGGAGTTTATATATAAATGCCTGGAACATTTACATTTTAAAGAATCTCTTGTAAAATGGGTTAAAATGATGTATAGAAAATATTAACCAAATAAACAAAAGTTTAAAAAAAAAAATAGAAAAAGTAACACAATAAAATAACAATAACGAGGCTATATACATGGGGTACCGGTACCGAGTCAGTGTGCGGAGGTACAGGTTAGTTGAGGTAATTTGTACATGTAGGTAGGGTTGAAGTGACTATGCATAGATAATAAACAGCGAGTAGCAGCAGTGTACAAAACAAATGGAGGAGAGGGAGGGGGCAGTCAATGTAAATAGTCCAGTGTCCATTTGATTAATTATTCAGCAGTCTTATGGCTTGGGGGTAGAAGCTGTTAAGGAGCCTTTTGGTCCTAGACTTGGCGCTCCGGTCCCACTTGCCATGCGGTAGCAGAGAAAACAGTTTATGACTTGGGAGACTGGAGTCTCTGACAATTTTGTGGGCTTTCCTCTGACTCCAGGATGACACGAAGCTTGGACCCAGTGATGTACTGGGCCATAAGCACTACCCTCTGTAGCGCCTTATGGTCAGATGCCTAGCAGTTGCCATACCCGGCGGTGATGCAACCGGTCAGGATGCTCTCGATGGAGCAGCTGTAGAACCTTTTGAGGATCTGGGGACCCATGCCAAATCTTTTCAGTCTCCTGAGGGGGAAAATGTTTTGTCGTGCCCTCTTCATGACTGTCTTGGTGTGTTTGCACCATGATAGTTCGTTGATGATGTGGACACCAAGGAACTTGAAACTCTCGACCCTCCAGCATATCTGAGATATGTTTTTTTCTTTGATACTCTGCCTAGAAGGCCAGCATCCCGGAGTCGCCTCTTCACTGTCGATGTTAAGACTGATGTTTTAACGGGCACTATTTAATAAAGCTGCCAGTTTAGGACTTGCATCTGTTTCTCAAACTAGACACTCTAATGTACTTGTCCTCTTGCTCAGTTGTGCACCGGGGCCTCCCACTCCTCTTTCTGTTCTGGTTAGAGCCAGTTTGAGCTGTTCTGTGAAGATAGTAGTACACAGCGTTGTACGAGATTTTCAGTTTCTTGCCAATTTCTCAGAATAAGAATAGACTCACGAGTTTCAGAAGATATTTCTTTGTTTCTGGCCATTTTGAGTCCCATTTTGAACCCACAAACGAAGATGCTCCAGATACTCAACTAGTCTAAAGAAGGACAGTTTTATTGCTTCTTTACTCAGTACAACATTTTTCAGCTGTGCTAACATAATTGCTAAAGTGTTTTCTAACGATCAATTAGCTTTTTAAAATGATGATCTTGGATTAGCTAACGCAACGTGCCATTGGAACAAAGGAGTGATGGTTGCTGATAATGGGCATCTGTGCGCCTATGTAGATATTCCATAAAAAATCTACCTTTTCCAGCTACAATAGTCATTTACACCATTAGCAATGTCTACACTGTACTTCTGATGAATTTGATGTTATTTTAATGAACAAAAAAATGGCTTTTCTTTTAAAAACAAGGACATTTCTAAGTGACCCCAAACTTTTGAACGGTAGTGTATGCATGGAGGAACATTGGGAAGTCCAAGCATGTTCTCTGACCATGTGTCTCTCTCTCCCCCTCTCTCTCTCGCTTTCCACACATTCCTTCTCATCTCCCTTTCACTGTTTAATTATATCCATCTCCCCCTTTCCGCTCTCTTCGTTCTCCCCCCCAAATGACATCCGCCAGGACCTATTTTTAGCCCTCTCACTTTCTCACACTTGACACCATTTGCAGTGTACCCTCAGGGCGTCATCGCTGCGATCGTTCGTCTGTGGTGACATGGTTTGGTTTTCTGTGGTTTCTGTCGGCTGTATGTATCGACCCTCTCTCTCTTTGCTCGCAACCTGCTTTCTGATTGTTTTCTATGCTTTCTAATAGTTAGCCACATCTATGTAGTCCATTGACTCGTTCTGAGAGAAAATTGTCCTCTGCCCCTTGGGCAATATCCCAATGTACATATGGCAATGGTATTTTCTGTTGTAATGGCCACGATTTAACACAGCATAGATAGACACAATGCATCCATTTGTATCACCTTTGAGACGGGCACAGCGATGTGATGCGCTTGTGCTAAAATCAAATGTGCTGTTCTCGAGAGAACAGCGTGTGTTTTGTTTTTCCCAGTTGCTCCAATTCAAAGGCCCAAAGTCTGACTTGAATTAACTCTTTTAAAGCAACAGGCCCAACTTACTGCATGTTTTCCCCATGGCTGTGTGCTGTTTCTGATTTGTCTGTGTGTCTGTGTGTTATTCCAGGGCAGACAGGAGGGGATGGTGATTGACTCCTGGGAGGATGCAGACTACAGTATTTACAGAGTCACTGACCGTTTCGGATTTCTGCAGTAAGTCAAACTGGGTTTGTGTGTATGGTATTGTACACGTTACTCGACTGGCAGAATCTGACTGATGTTGTCCATTCCCCCCCCCCCCCCCACAGTGACAAGGAGCTGCCAACCCCTAGTGCACAAGAGGAGAAGGTAAGGAGAGGAAATGCGACATATGCATCATAAGGGTCGAAGAGACACACGACAGTCTCCGTTAGGTGGTGTGCTGAAGCCACTAACTAACCTTTCAAGTGTGACCTCTAACATATAGAGGTGTCATGTTCCTTGTGCAGCTGTTGTGTGTGTGCGTGCGTGTGCGTGTGTGTGTTAATGCTTAGTGCGTGCTCTGTGTGTGTTAGCCAATCCATGCCGCCCTCCTGCTAACTTAGGGCCACATGCCCCAGGCATCCATCGAAGGCGAAGCCGATCCTTAGGCATCTCACTCACTCCTGGAATGGGAGCTACGCTTCCTCTCACCTTAGAACCGGTCATGTGGTCGTGATTGATTCAATTAATACCACATTTAACCTTGGGCAGAATTTGATAAACTCTCCTCAATTTTAAATGTCAATACAGTACAAACCAGCACATGCCAGTCATAGCATTGGGGTCAGGACACCAGGTTCTCAAGTCAAGTGATATTTTATATGATCCCATGAAGGGAGTTAATTTGGTTGTAGTTTTAGAAGAAACATTGTAAGTACTGTGTTTATTACTGTACTATACTGTATAGTGTAAATGCGTCTTGTTAATGTAAATGTGTTTTCATTTTGCATACATAACTTTACACCTAGTTTACAATGTATTTTCTGTTTCGCCCTGACAGAAAAATAACCTGGAAATTGAAAGGGTGGAGAAATGGCTGAAGATGGTGAAGAAATGGGATAAATACAGGAACAGTGACAGGGTGAGAATAACACTCCTCTATCTCTCTCTCTCTCTCTCCTCTCTCTCTCTCTCTCTGTCTCCCTCTCACTCTCTCTCACAGACACACTCCACACCATTTCCTTGTGTTTATAAATGTTTATATTAGCCTGAAATGCTCAGTCAACATTTACACTCCTGCCTCAACCCACCATTTGTTCATCCCCTGACTCCCCCTGTCTACCCCCTGTCTAACCCCTGTCTCCCCTGTGTGTGCCACTGCTCCCCTCTCAGATGGTAAAGCGTGTGTATAAGGGTATCCCGCTGCAGCTGAGAGGCCAGGCCTGGGCACTGATGCTGGATGTGGAGAAGGTGAAGAATGAGAACGAGGGGAAGTATGAGGTAAGAGAGTATCCAGTATCTAACACACGCACGCATGCACGCACGCACGCATACACACACTGTTGGTTCATCAAACATCTACTCTAAACAGTGGGATTTGATAGCGTGCTCCAACCAGCACGTTGGAGTCTAAAGCCAGTGGTCACTCAGGACCACTAAACCATGTTGTTATGATTTGAAGGCGACTGCTACTACAGGTCTCAGGAAAGTGATGTCATTGTGCTAGGCTACGCTATCAGTAACCAGGTTCACTATATGGGCAGAGTACATGAAAAAAAAACTTTTCAACATTACTGAATACCCTATACTTGGCCAGAGATAAATACCCTGTGATTCAACAATGGCGTTACGGTAATGTCCCTTTCCTCCCCCTCCATTGGTAAAATGTCCTCAGAAATGATTCACACCGCTTGACTTTTTCCACATTTTGTTCTGTTACAAAGTGGGATTAAAATGGATTTAATTTTCATCTTTTGTCAACGATATACACAAAATTAGATTTTCAAGACGATTTAAGTCAAAACTGTAACTAGGCCACTCAGGAACATTCAATGTTGTCTTGGTAAGTTTCTCCAGTGTATATTTGGCCTTGCGATTTAGATTATTGTCCTGCTCAAAGGTGGATTTGTCTGCCAGTGTCTGTTGAGAAGCAGACTGAACCAGGTTTTTCTCTAGGGCTTTGCCTGTCCTTAGCTCTATTCCTTTTATTTTTATCCCAAACCAAAAAAATCCCTTGCCAATGACAAGCATACCCATAACATGATGCAGCCACCACCATGCTTGGAAATATGAAGATCGGTACTCAGTGATGTGTTTTGTTAGATTGCCCCAAACATAATGCTTTGTATTCAGGAACAAAAGTTCATTTCTTTGCCATATTTTTTGCAGTATTACTTTAGTGCCTTATTGGAAACAGGATGCATGTTTTGGAATATTTTTTATTATGTACAGGCTTCCTTCTTTTCACTCTGTCATTTAGGTTAATATTGTGGAGTAACTCCAATGTTGTTGATCTATCCTCAGTCTTCTCCTATCACAGCCGTTTAACTCTGTAACTGGTTGAAAATCACTATTGGCCTCATGGTGAAATCCCTGAGCGGGTGTATTGATACACCATACAAAGTGTAATGAATCATGTCAACATGGTCAAAGGGATATTCAATGGCTGCTTCTTTTTGCTTTACCCATCTACCAATAGGTGCCTTTCTTTGCGAGGCATTTAAAACATTTAAAACATCCCTGGTCATTGTGGTTGAATCTGTGTTTGAAATCCACTGCTCGACTGAGATAATTGTATGTGTGGGGTACAGAGGTGGGGTAGTCATGAAAAAATGTTAAACAGCATTATTGCACACAGAGTTAGTCCATGCAACTTATTATCTAGCCTGTTAAGCTAATCGTTAGTCCCAGAGTTATTTAGGCTTGACAAAGGTGTTGAATTCTTATCGACTCAAGACATTTCACCTTTTTCTTTTTTATAAATGTGTAAAGATCTATAAAAATCTTAATTCCACTTTGACATTATTGGGGTATTGTGTGTAGATCAGTGACACAAAATAAAAATGGGATCCATTTAACTTCAGGCTGTAACACAGCAAAATGTGGACAAAAGTCAAGGGGTGGGAATACTTTCTGGTGGCACTTAGACCGTACATGAACACACATAGAAATGTGCTAATCTTCCCCCACATATTGCAGCCTCAAGCCAGCGTGCTGAACACAAAATATTGTAATGTTATACACCAAGACCATTTCATGTTTATAGGACCATTACTTTTCACAACTACCCCCACTCCCATCCACCCATTGCTACATTCAGCAGGATTAATAATAGCGACTGGCAGGTGTCTTCACTGACATTTTCAACATGTCCCTGATTGAGTCTGTAATACCAGCATGTTTCAAGCAGACCACCATAGTCCCTGTGCCCAAGAACATGAAGGCAACCTGCCTAAATGACTACAGACCCTTAGCACTCACGTCTATAGCCATGAAGTGCTTTGAAAGGCTTGTAATGGCTCACATCAACACCATTATCCCAGAAACCACTCCAATTTGCATACCGCCCAAACAGATCCACAGATTATGCAATCTCTATTGCTCTCCACACTGCCCTTTCCCACCTGGACAAAAGGAACACCTACGTGAGAATGCTATTCATTGACTCCAGCTCAGCGTTCGACACCATAGTGCACTCAAAGTTCATCACTAAGCGAAGGATCCTGGGACTAAAAACCTCCCTCTGCAACTGGATCCTGGACTTCCTGACGGGCCGCCCCCAGGTGGTGAGGGTAGGTAACAACACATCTGCCAAGCTGATCCTCACCACTGGAGCCCCTCAGGGGTGCGTGCTCAGTCCCCTCCTGTACTCCCGGTTCACCCACAACTGCATGGCCAGGCACGGCTCCAACACCATCATTAAGTTTGCAGACGACACAACAGTGGTAGGCCTGATCAACGACAATGATGAGACAGCCTATAGGGAAGAGGTCAGAGACCTGGTCGGGTGGTGCCAGAAAAACAACCTATCCCTCAACGTAACCAAGACTAAGGAGATGATTGTGGACTACAGGAAAAGGAGGACCGGGCCCGCCCCCATTCTCATCGACGGGGCTGTAGTGGAGCAGGTTGAGAGCTTCAAGTTCCTTGGTGTCCACATCACCAACAACTAGAATGGTCCAAACACACCAAGACAGTCAAGAAGAGCGCACGACAAAGTCTATTCCCCCTCAGGAAACTAAAAAGTTTTGGCATGGGTCCTCAGATCCTCAAAAGTTTCTACAGCTGCAACATCGAGAGCATCCTGACTGGTTGCATCACCGCCTTGTATGGCAATTGCTCGGCCTCCGACCGCAAGGCACTACAGAGGGTAGTGCGAACGGCCCAGTACATCACTGGGGCTAAGCTGCCTGCCATCCAGGACCTCTACACCAGGCAGTGTCAGAGGAAGGCCCTAAAAATTGTCAAAGACCCTAGCCATCCCAGTCATAGACTGTTTTCTCTGCTACCACATGGCAAGCGGTACCGGAGTGCCAAGTCTAGGACAAAATGGCTTCTCAACAGTTTTTACACCCAAGCCATACGACTCCTGAACAGGTAATCGAATGGCTAACCGGGCTATCTGCATTGTGTGCCCCCCCCCCCCCCCCCCCCCCCCCCCCCAACCCCTCTTTTAGTAGCTGCTGCTACTCTCTGTTTATCATATATGCATAGTCACTTTATCTATACATTCATGTACATACTACCTCAATTGGCCTGACCAACCAGTGCTAGCCGGGCTATCTGCCTTGTGTCCCGCCACCCACCACCCGCCAACCCCTCTTTTACGCTACTGCTACTCTCTGTTGATCATATATGCATATTCACTTTAACCATATCTACATGTACATACTACCTCAATCAGCCCAACTAATCGGTGTCTGTATATAGCCTCGCTACTGTATATAGCCTCACTACTGTTATTTTTCACTGTCTTTTTACTGTTGTTTTTATTTCTTTCCTTACCTATTGATCACCTAATACCTTTTTTTGCACTGTGGGTTAGAGCCTATAAGTAAGCATTTCACTGTAAGGTCTACTATTCGGCGCACATGACAAATCAACTTGATTTGATTTGACATTGTTTTTGATTGATTGTTGGGTGTGGCTCCAAAAAGAGAGAGGATGATGTTACTGTATGTAGCATGAAAACAGGCAAATGGCATTGACATGGAGATACAAAGATCACACGCACATCACACAATAACAGAGGTTTACTGACAGGGGATTATGGCTTTTGATATAAAGTTAATATAATAATATATTGCCTGTATACTATAGAATCTATGATTTTGAGAGAGAAAAAATTGGGGGACAGATTTTTTTACCAAGACAGTGTACTGTTGCTGTTCATTTATTTCTAATATGTTTGAAGTGTGCAAGGGATTTAGAAAATGTGTATATTGTTTTAATTGACATTTTCAGAGGATGAAGGATCAAGCCAGAATCTTCTCCCAGGAAATCAAACAGATCGATCTGGACGTGAACAGGACGTTTAGAAACCACATCATGTTCATGGATCGATTCGGAGTCAAGTAAGTCAGCAGCTGTATTCCACCGTAAGGGTGGCTGTTCATGTACAGTGGCAAGAAAAAGTATGTGAACCATTTGGAATTATCTGGATTTCTGCATAAATTGCTCATAAAATCTGATCTGATCTTCATCTAAGTCACAACAACAGACAAACACAGTCTGCTTAAACTAATAACGCACAAATTCTTGTATTTTTCTTGTCTATATTGAATACATCATAAACATTCACAGTGTAGGTTGGAAAACGTATGTAAACCCCTAGAATCTGCTAACCTGGAGTATAATCATTGAGGCGAGATTGGAGATGTTGGTTAGAGCTGCCCTGCCCTATAAAAAAACACTCACAAAATGTTTGTTAACTATTCACAAGAAGCATTGCCTGATGTGAAACATGCCTCAAACAAAAGAGATCTCAGAAGACCCAAGATTAATAATTGTTGACTTGCATAAAGCTGGAAAGGGTTACAAAAGTATCTCTAAATGCCTTGACGATCATCAGTCCACGGTAAGACAAATTGTCTATAAATGAAGAAAGTTCAGCACTGTTGCTACTCTCCCTAGGAGTGGCCGTCCTGCAAAGATGACTACAAGAGCACAGCGCAGAATGCTCAATGAGCTTAAGAAGAATCTTCAAGTGTCAGCTAAAGGCTTAAAGAAATATCTGGAACATGCTAACATCTCTGTTGACGAGTAAAAAATGAAACAAGAATGGTGTTCATGGGAGGACATCACGGAAGAAGCCACCGCTGTCCAAAAAAAACAATGCTGCACGTCTGAAGTTTACAAAAGAGCATCTGGATGTTCCAGATGTTCCAGATGTTCCAGATGTTCCAGATGTTCCAGATGTTCCAGATGTTCCAGCACTACTGGCGAAATATTCTGTGGACAGATGAAACTTAAGTTGAGTTTTGTGGAGAAAAAAAGGCACAGCACACCAACATCAAAACCTCATCCCAACTGTAAAGTATGGTGAAGGGAGCATCATGGTTTGGAGCTGCTTTGCTGCCTCAGGGCCTGGACAGCTTGCTATCATCAACGGAAAAATACATTTTGCAGGAGAATGTAAGGCTATCTGTCCTCCATAAGAAGCTCAACAGTGGTTGAGTGATGCAACAGGACAACGACCCAAAACAGAGAATTAAATCAACAACAGAATGGCTTCAACAGAAGAAAATACGCCTTCTGGAGTGGCCCAGTCAGAGTCCTGACCTCAACCCGATTGAGATGCTGTGGCATGACCTCAAGAGAGCGGTTCACACCAGACATCCCAAGAATATTGCTGAACTGGAACAGTTTTGCAAAGAGGAATGGTCCAAAATTCCTCCTGACCGTCTGATCTGCAACTACAGAAAACGTTTGGTTGAGGTTATTGCTGCCAAAGGAGGGTCAACCAGTTATTAAATCCAAGGGTTCACATACTTTTCCCACCCTGCACTGTGAATGTTTACACGGTGTGTTCAATAAAGAGATGAACATGTATAATTGTTTGTGTGTTATTAGTTTCAGCAGACTGCGTTTGTCTATTGTTGTGACTTCGATGAAGATCAGATCAAATTTGATGACCAATTTATGCAGAAATCCAAGGTTTTCCAAAGGGTTCACATACTTTTTCTTGCCACTGAATGTCTCAGTGCTGATCTAGGATCAGATCTCACAGTCTATTTAATATTAGAGTGGCTCCGGTTTCGGATATTCTGGAGCTCCTGGTGCTATTTATACATAGATTTTTACGTAGCTGCTGCCCGTTCTACTGCCTACGTAGCTCCCACTGTCCGCTGCTGCTTCCCCCTCATTGACATGGAGGGGGAAACGTCATGTTGTACACAAAAGACATGATCAACATGTTCGTACAGTCTTTGTTGTCTGTTGTAACAGTGTTGCAAACATAAGCACAACACAAAGGCAGTCTATTTCATGTAATTAGGCAAGGACACTACGTGACCAAAAGTATGTGGACAACTGCTCGTCCAACATCTCATTCCATAATCATGGGCATTAATATGGAGTTGGTCACCCCCTTTGCTGCTATAACAGCCTCCGCTCTTCTGGGAAGGCTTTCCACTCCGCCAAACCCAGATTATTTTGTCGGGCTGCCAGATGGTGAAGCGTGATTCATCACAGAGAATGTGTTTCCACTGCTCCAGAGTCCAATGGTGGCGAGCTTTACACTACTCCAGCCGACGCTTGGCGATCTTAGGCTTGTGTGCGGCTGCTCGGCCATGGAAACCCATTTCATGAAGCTCTTGACATTGCTTTCAGAGGCAGTTTGGAACTCGGTAGTGAGTGCTGCAACCGAGGACAGACTATTTTTATGCCTTACGCTCTTCAACACTCGCCGGTCCCATTGTGTGAGCTTGTGTGGCTTTCCACTGTGCAGCTGAGCCGTTGTTGCTCCTAGACGTTTTCCATTTCACAATAAGAGCACTTACAGTTGACCGGGGCAGCTCTTGCAGGGCAGAAATTTGACGAACTGACTTGTTGGATAGGTGGCATCCTATGACTGTGACACGTTGAAAGTCACTGAGCTCTTCAGTAAGGCCGTTCTACTGCCAATGTTTGTTTATGGAGATTACAATGCTGTGTGCTCGATTTTATATACCTGTCGGCAACGGGTGTGGTTGAAATAGCCAAATCCACTCATTTGAGGGTTGTCTGCATACTTTGGATACATCGTGTATATATATATCACAAGCAAGACACAGACAGGCAGTCAAAAAGGCGATTATTTTCTCATCATTGCAAAGATTGGCTCTTTTTTTTTTTTACATCAACTCTCACTACGATAACTATGAAGATTAGCATCACAAGTAGTAGGCAGTCTAAAGCACAAGTTAAGTGTAATAACATGGAAATGAATGTTGAAAGTTACATTTATTTTCCTAAAACGTAAACACTATGCAAAGGCCACATGGAATCTTGAAATAACCTATACATGCTGTGACATTATATTGATTTCGGGGGGCTGCAAAAGGGAACAAACCGCTTTTTCTGTGAAGTTCAACGAATCACGACCCGCCATAGGTTATCAACAGTGCTATTTATGCGATAGTTTGACTGTCAAGTCCATGTGTTGGTGTGTGGCCAGTGACTTTTATTAAGAGACTTTTACTGAGGAAGAAAATAATAGCTGCGTTCTAAGTCCCGCGACCCCCCCAGCGTGTTTGACAAAATCAACAGTACAAAACCAAAAATATTGATCGGTTTTAAGCAATTGTGTCATCGTGTTGACTAAACTTATATACTAACATCACCAAACTGAGGTAAAAAGGATGTGTAATTCCCCCGCAATTCAATGTGGTCAAAACGTCACCACGTGTAACGTAGTCTACACAACATATTGTCCACACATCATGGAAAGTAGCGAAATTAATCACATTTCTAATTTTGCGAAATAATTCAAAAAACACAAACGGATTAATAGTCTCAATCGCTTTACTGACAATAATATTAAACTAACTCCGATGGTCCAATCTACAAATGTTTGATATTTAACATTAGTTACAGAGGGGTGGTCGTTGAAAGTCCAGCATAGATGAACAGGCGAAATGTTGACGATGCAATTTAGCTACTCTAAAAGGTCAAAGGTAAGGCAGTAGCACGGGGACGCGCCGTCTTCTCAAATGTAAAATGCATGCGTTCTCCACACTCTCGTCCGAATAAGAACCCACTCGAGAATGCCCGCGAAGAACTCACTCAGAGCATGGGAGTATGCATGTTGAGAAACACCCACAGACACGCAGTCTAATTAGAAATATAATGTCATTTTTTTCATCGTCATTCCGAACAAATAAAATAAAATGTCATTTGTCACATGCTTCATAAACAACAGGTGTAGACTAACAGTGAAATACTTACGGGGCCTTCCCAACAGTGTAGAGCGAAACATATATAATAATTATAACACAAGGAATAAATACACAACTTATTAGTAAATAGACAGCTACGAAAAAATATAGATAAACTGCATTGGTAGATAGAATATCTCATGATGAGCTGCAGACCATACTATCTCAGGCGAGCAAAAACTTGGGACTTAACATTAGAGATCGGGCACCAGCTGTTGTTAACCAAGAGACTCACCCCCCCCTCATCTTTTCCGTTAATTTATTTAAATCACTTAGCTCATCTGCCTTTACTGTGGTGCAGGAAAATTCTCAGCAACAAAAGAGTGATCAAATCAGATCCTACATATGTACAGTATATACAGGTTTTGACGTGAAAGTTGCCTGAACCATGGCAATTACCCTTCTCTGTCTCTGAACAACTGACCTCCCTCTCTCCTCTCTGTGTCTACACAGACAGCAGTCTTTATTTCATGTCCTGTCTGCCTATTCAGTCTACAACACGGTGAGTTTGTTTTAGTCTTCCCTCAGTCATGAATAATGTCAATATTTAAATAATGTTTTGCATTAGGATTCAGCCCGATGTTCAGCAATTAACTGCTTTGTAACACTAAAACTAGTGGCAACTGAACTGCCTCCAACTTTAAGGAGACAAACCCTACATCAGAACAAATGTAGCCTGGTGATCAATGTGACATTGTTTGACCTCTAACCTCTGACCCTATAGGAGGTGAGCTACTGCCAGGGCATGAGCCAGGTTGCCGCCTTGCTGCTGATGTACATGAACGAGGAAGACGCCTTCTGGGCCCTGTCACAGCTACTGACCAATCAGAAGCATGCCATGCACGGTGAGCTGACCAATAAGATATCCCGTAAACATTGATTCAACCGATCAGATATGTCATGCATGGTGCTCCGACCAATCAATAATAGGAATCAGCTACATTACCAGTGGAATAATGTATGAATATGTATTAAAATCTTAATAAAGATTTGGAATTATAGTTATTGACTAGTAAGTACATTCTGTTATGGAGTTCCAACCACAAGATGTGCCTGTGTGTTTACACAAGTTAATAAAGCAGTCTAATCATATACTTTCCCTCTCCTTCTCCCGCTAAGGTTTCTTTATTCCTGGGTTTCCCAAACTGCAGCGCTTCCAGGCGCACCACGATCAGATTCTCTCCAAACTCATCCCCAAACTGAAGAAACATCTGGTTAGATCATTTTTTTTATTTTTTTTATTAACCCATCGACTACCCCCCCTCTTCGGAAGACACATACCTTGTTTGTTATTTACAGATTTTCTGCTACATACTGTATACATACGTTTTACATAGACATTTTACATACACATTGTTCATGCATTATTTGACATAGGTCACTGTTTAGGTTGCCTTCACACACACAACCACATACATGCACACACACACACTCACATACATGCACACACACACACACACGCACACGCACACGCACACATGCACATACACACACTCACATACATACACACACTCACATACATACACACACTCACATACATACACACACTCACATACATACACACACTCACATACATACACACACATTACGTAATGGCATCATGTTTCCTAATAGTGAGGTTATTACAGTAATTGCATATAGCTACATTGAAATGCGTGTTACTGTGTAGAACTGACCATCGTTCTTTCTACCCGTCTTCCATCTCTTTCTCCTCTCTCCCTCCCTTTTCTCTTTCTTCCTCCATCCCCTCTCTCTTGTTCTCTCTCCCGCCATCCCTCTCTCCCTCTGTCTCTCTAGGACAGGGAACAGATGTCCTGTGGGATCTACAGCACCAAATGGTTCCTGCAGTGTTTCATTGACAGGGTGAGAGAAAGTGTGTTTTTAAAGGACCGTTGCCATTTTCAGCCGATTTAAATGATTCTTTGTTTTTCTATTGGCCCGTGACAACCAAGAACTCTTCTCCTTAAAGGTACAATCTGGGATCTGGGAATGCTGACAAACGATTGGCATATTTTAACTTTTAGCAGAGGAGAAAGAGGTCAAAGAATTCATGCCGTGAGCCCCATATTCACCAACAATAAGAACGTCCAAATAATAATGGACGTTCATTCATTTCACATGATTACAACTCCAAGCAGGATGAACTTACGAAGTAAAACTTTACTTCAGCCTTTATTAGCGTTGTTAACTGCGTATAAAAGGGAACGTAACATAAGCATAATCGCGAGGCTTAATAACTACTCAGTGTGTCCTCGACTCTGTTCATACACACAATCCTATGGCTTTGGTGGTTTGGTGAGAGATGCTGCTGTCAGCGCTTCTCAGTCCCGCCGGGGCCCACCACAGAGATGGGGCTATGGGTTGGGGCTGTGGGTTAGGAGGGGACGCCACATATCCCCCCTCACTACCACTGGACTGGAGGCAGGAGGGGAGGGAGAGAGAGAGAAAGATGAAGACAAACAAAGACTTAGCCTAGCAACCAATGATTATGTCATGGATCGATAATGGACATCTTGGGGATGATAAGCCGATGTGTTTACAGATAGGAAAACAATCGTATTAATGTGTAGTATGTGAACTCATGACTTGTGGTATTTCTGGACCGCTGATTTTAAGAACAGTTTTACCGCTCTGTGAATGGAAAATTATATTTTTTCCCCTCTCCTCATAGACCCCGTTCACCCTGACTCTACGTCTGTGGGACATCTACATTCTGGAAGGGGAGACAATTCTTTCCGCCATGTCCTACACAATCCTTCGAATATTTAAGAGTAAGGAGTGCATCTACCTTTGACAAGTAGCCTTTTAGCTACTTTAGCCTATTAGCTATTAGCTACTCATTACATAACTCTTTGCTAATACACAATTATTGCTCTCGTGTTCGACTCCTGTCCTGTGTATTGTGTCTCTGTTAACTCCCAACCATGTCGACTCCCGTCCCGTTTGCTGCCTCTGTGCGTCATCAGAGCGTCTCCTGAAGATGAATCTGGAGGACCTGAGAGAGTTCCTTCAGGACAAGATCGGACAGTCTTTCCTCTACAGCGACGACGTCGTCATCGATCAGCTGCAGGCCTCCGTGGCGGAACTACGGAAGATGAAGCTGAACCTTCCACCCCCAGGTAACACGCTGCTTAGCTGATTTTACGTACCGTTTGACGAGGATAACAAGTTTAAATCGGTAGAAAATGCAGAGGCCAAACATCTCATGAGGGCTTGTGAATGAGCTCTCCCTTGTGGAAAGATATTAGGTCACATAATGACCATTTGATGCTGGTTAGTTAGTTGTGGGGTATTTTTGAAAGAGGGTACCCGTAATTACCATTTAATGTTTAAGCATGAACCAGGTTAACACTTACGTACCAACTGAAACAGAACTGTAAAGCAAAGCATAGTTCCTATAATTTACCTCAGTTTTAATGTTCCTGTCTTTTATTTCTAGCCAAGCCAGAGGAACTGCCACAGAAGGCCCTGGGTTTGGAGCTACCTGTTCTGCTCACCCCTCTCAAGCCCCCCAGGGGAGTCACCCCTGACCCGGGTACCAAACAACCAGGAGCAGGGGGTCTGGGTCTCCACATCATCACCCACAAGCCAGATGTCATCTCCCAGGACAACAGCCCCTCTAAGGAGGAACGGAAGGACAAGGAAGCTCTAAATAGGGAGGAAGAGGAAGATGAGGAAGTCCTTCTTCCATCTCCAGACCCCGTTCTCATGCACACCGTTCAAGCTCAAGTGACCCCCGACGGGCCTCCCCAGGCTGGGGCTGGGCCACCACCTTATGAGCCACCAGGGGGCAATGAGCACAATGTTATGGGACAACCTGCCAATCTTATGGCACTCCACAAAGAAAAAAGTGTTGAGAGCTCCTCTGGTCCAGTGGCTTTACCAGAGACAGAGACACAGGCCGTAGTTCAACAAGGTACAAACACACCTCCACAAATCCCCATGGAGGAGCTGACCCTGACTGCCCCAGTTGCCCCTTCATCCCTTAGCCCTCCCCAGCCACCCTGCAGGGTCCCCCGGACTCAGTCAGCACCCTTAGCCCAGGCTTCCCAGCGGCCTATGGGCTTTGCCCAGAGTGAGAGCCATTCGGTGCGGGTGGGGGAGAGGGCGGAGGATGGGTACCCTGGCCAGGCTTCTGGAGCAGACCTTGGCTCTGCCTAAACACAGGGTCCAGACAGGAGACAAAGGAGAGCCAGGAGAGCCAGAAGGGCCAGTTCGATTCTAGAGCATTGCAAAGCATTCTAAGTTCCCCCCCTGTTGTCTACAAAACAGACATTGCAGAAAATGTGTGTTATGTTGTAGGAGAAGCTGCCATAGTGGAGTTCCAAGGGACAGTGCCACATTCTCTCCCATCGTAGTGAAAGCATTACGGCTTACTTCATTTGAGTAGTTGTGTAATATTTTAACAATGGCCATTATGTTTGCTTAGATAGCCTCTGTAAAATATTTGCTACTATAGTCTTATTTTAGTATAGTTTTATTTTTGTATGTGGACACCTGCTCGTCGAACATCTCATTCCAAAATCATGGGCATTAAATACATATGGAGTTGGTCCCCCCATTTGCTGTTAAAACAGCCTCCACTCTTCTGGGAAGGCTTTCCAATATATGTAGTAACACTGCTGCGGGGACTTGCTTCCATTCAGCCATAAGAGCACTGGTGTTGGGCGATTAGGCCTGGCTCGCAGTCAGCGTTCCAATTCATCCCTAAGGTGTTTGATGGGGTTGAGGTCAGGGCTCTGTGCAGGCCAGTCAAATTCTTCCACACTGATCTTGACAAACCATTTCTGTATGGACCTCACTTTGTTCACAGGTTATTGTCATGCTGGAACAGGAAAGGGTCTTCCCCAAACTGTTGCCACAAAGTTGGAAGCACAGAATCATCTAGAATGTCATTGTATGCTGTAGTGTTAAGATTTCCCTTCACTGGAACTAAGGGGCCTGGCCCGAACCATGAAAAACAGCCCCAGACCATTAATCTTCCTCCACCAAACTTTACAATTGGCACTATGCATTAGGGCAGGTAGTGTTCTCCTGGCATCCGCCAAAACCAGATTCGTCCGTCGGACTGCCAGATGGTGAAGCGTGATTCATCACTCCAGAGAATGCGTTTCCACTGCTCCAGAGTCCAATGGTGGCAAGTTTTACACCACTCCAGCCAACGCTTGGCATTGCGCATGGTGATTTTAGGCTTGTGTGCAGCTGCTCGGCCATGGAAACCCATTTCATGAAGCTCCTGATGAACAGTTCTTGTGCTGATGTTGCTTCCAGAGGCAGTTTGGAACTCGGTAGTGAGTGTTGCAACCGAGGACAGAAGATTTTTTACACGCATTACACTTCAGCACTTGGCTGTCCTGTTCTATGAGCTTGTGTAGCCTACCACGTCACGACTGAGACGTTGTTGTACATAGATGTCTCCACTTCACTATAACAGCACTTACAGTTGACCGGGGCAGCGCTAGCAGGGCAGAAACTTGATGAACACTCGTTGGAAAGGTGGCATCCTATGACGGTGCCACATTGAAAGTCACTGAGCTCTTCAATACGGGCCATTCTACTGCCAATGTTTGTCTATGGAGATTGCATGGCTGTGTGCTCGAATAGATATACCTGTCAGCAACGGGTAAGTTTGAAATAGCCAAATCCATGAAGATGAAGGGGTGTCCACATACTTTTGGGCATTTAGTGTATATTTGCTTCTAGAGCAAATGCCTTAATTGAATCTGTACCATCAATGCTGCAATTAGAATATTGCTGGCTTGATAACAGGAGATGTATTGTAAATGTAAAGTGAAGTGTCATTGAAAAGGTGATTACAAAACAGAATGGGCAGCAATTGCTCATGTTTTCAAATGAAGAAACCTGACACACTGGGCGAGTTGGTTTTGCATGGCCAGGTGCCCCGGGTGGGCAGAGTTTGCACACTTTCCATTGGTCCTTAAGTGAAATCTCCATCCTTCCGGGGCATCGGGCCATGCAAAACGAGCTGGCCCAATGTGTGCAAGGTACTTCATAATAAAGAGTGAGCTGGCTCACTGATCATTTGGATTGTAAACAGCAGCAACAGTGAGGGCGGGATTCAATCTGAGCACGCTTTGTCAGCGATGCAGGTTTCGCAGGGACCACATTCACGGTAAATGCTGCATATGTCGGCTCAATCTGGAATGAACTTTAAATGATGCACTGTCCAAATCTGTGACCGGATTGAATCCCAGCCTAACATTAGTATACCAGGTGTTCAGAACTTCACAAGGCTGCATTTCTTAGGCCATTAATTGAGGTCACTTGAGGCCAAATGCTTGATATTTTAGGTGTAGGCCTAGTGTAGATGGACTTTGTACTGGTCATCCACAACAACAGCAAAAACAGCATAGGCGAAGGCAATTGGGGGCTATGTGTGACTTGGGCTTAGATTTGTCGTTTAGCAAGAATAATTCATATTTAAATCTAATTTTCTATTTTTGTAACGTTGAAGCTTAAAATGGAAACATGTTTTGTGTTTTCTTGGCTAATCATTGGCCTAGCAAAAATGTATTTTCCGAATATAGGATCTTTGCTGTAATATATTATAAGGATGATTTGTATTTGTAAGAAGAGCATGTGTTGATATTTGTACTCATTGTGGTGTAGAAGAAACACACTGAAGTTTTAAATACCGTCTATAGAGATGCTGTAGTAGTAAATAGCCTAATTTTGATGAAGTAGCCCTTAACATTTTTCAAAATGGTTAGTGGTCGATTGTACTGTAGCGCCATGTGATTTTCGTACTTTACTGACATCTAGTGGACAAATGCGTATATCATTTAATTTGTCCACTGGCACGTTGGTTGCTTAAATGAAGACAAAGTTTCATCATAAGCCAAAATATTATAATCAGCAATCATAAGAGTGTTGTTAAATAAATGGACCGAGTGCTCCACTGCAGAAGCCCAGTATTTATTTACCTGCATAGGTCTACAGCAATTTCAATGGTAATGTTTTGCACTTTGCTATTTATCCACAGAAAAACAGGCTAAGGAAGACTGGTTTTGTATGAGTTCTAAATTCATGTTTGTACATTGATATGCCTTAGTTTGTAAAGTGTTGACAGTCAAAGCCAAACAGACGTGGTTATAATTAGTGTGTGATCTATGCTATGATCCCCTGAGACTGTTCAATAATGATTTGTCAAATACAGTACATGTTTTCTACATTTTTATTGTCTCTTGGTCGAGAACCAAAATGTTACATCTGTGTTGAGTATTATTTTCAAATCAACTTACATGTGACGGTATGCAGGAGGGTTTTAGTATAGTGGTATAGTGGAAAGTTCCCAAACTTTCTCAGTTGCTGTACCACCAAATAAATGTTACTCTGCCCAAAGTACACCTGAAGTTCCCTCTCATGTGCATTTTACCAGTAGGCCTATGGTCTCATGAGTCTTCTCAAGTACCCCATGTGATATGCTAAGTACCCCCAGGGGTCCTAGTAACCCTGGTTGGGAACCTCTTTTTTTAGTAGAAGATTATTAACACATACACTACCGATCAAAAGTTTTAGAACACCTACTCATTCTCACTCACTCACTCAAAAAAAACTATTTTATACATTTTAGAATGTTATTGAAGACATCAAAACTATGAAATAACACATATGGAATCATGTAGTAACCAAACAAGTGTTAAACAAATCAAATGGAAAATTTTTTGTTCATATAATTTACAAAGCAGGCCACTAGGTGTAGGCAAAACCATAAGCAAATAGGTAAACTGTGATATAACTAAAGAGTTAATCAGAGAGATTTTTCCACAAATAGACAGGTTTTTTCCTTTCCATCGTAGCAAGATCTTATCTATTTTTGCTAACTTTCTATAAAAATATATTGGAGTGAGATCATTTCTTTCCATTGGAATTTGTTTACTGAATAGGTCCACATATCTGTCAGACTATTTAATTGGTAAACTACATGGTAATGTAAATTTGCTTTTTTTCGTGATCCAATATGTTTTATAGTACACTTATTATAAATTGGTTTTAATCCAGAGAGGATTTAATCCAGAGAGGTTTTAATCCAGAGAGGTTTTAATCCAGAGAGGATTTAATCCAGAGTGGAGAGCAAAAGTATCTAGATCCGCTATGAGGCCATGGAGAGATTCTAATTGTGGTTTTAAAGAATCATCAGCGTACAATGACACCTTCATTTTTAAACCACGGATTTCTAATCACTTAATATTATTGTTTGATCTAATTTGTGGGTTAGAAGTTTATATACACTCAATTAGTATTTGGTAGCATTGCCTTCATTTATTTTTTACTTGGGTCAAACGTTCTGAGTAGCCTTCCACAAGCTTCCCACAATAAGTTGGGTGAATTTTGGCCCATTCCTCCTGACAGAGCTGGTGTAACTGAGTCAGGTTTGTAGGCCTCCTTGCTCGCACACGCTTTTTCAGTTCTGCCCACAAATTTTCTATAGGATTGAAGTCAGGGCTGTGTGATGGCCTCTCCAATACCTTGACTTTGTTGTCCTTAAGCCATTTTGCCACAACTTTGGAAGTATGCTTGGGGTCATTGTCCATTTGGAAGACCCATTTGTGACCAAGCTTTAACTTCCTGACTGATGTCTTGAGATGTTGCTTCAATATATCCACATAATTTTCCTTACTCATGACGCTATCTATTTAGTGAAGTGCACCAGTCCATCCTGCGGCAAGCACCCCCACAACATGATGCTGCCACCCCCGTGCTTCACGGTTAGGATGGTGTTCTTCAGCTTGCAAGCCTCCCCCTTTTTCCTCCAAACATAACAATGGTCATTATGGCCAAACAGTTCTATTTTTGTTTCATCAGACCAGAGGCCATTTCTCCAAAACGTATGATCTTTGTCCCCATGTGCAGCTGCAAACTGTAGTCTGGCTTTTTTATGGTGTTTTTTGAGCAGTGGCTTCTTCCTTGCTGAGCGGCCTTTCAGGTTATGTCGATATAGGACTCGTTTTACTGTGGATATAGATACTTTTGTACCTGTTTCCTCCAGCATCTTCACAAGGTCCTTTGCTGTTGTTCTGGGATTGATTTGCACCTTTCGCACCAAAGTACGTTTATCTCTTGGAGACATAACGCGTCTCCTTCCTGAGCGGTATGACGGCTGCGTGGTCCCATGGTGTTTATACTTGTGCACTATTGTTTCTACAGATGAACGTGGTACCTTCAGGGGTTTGGAAATTGCTCCCAAGGATGAACCAGACTTGTGGAGGTCTATAATTTATTTTCTGAGGTCTTGGCTGATGATTTTCCCATGATGTCAAGCAAAGAGGCACAGAGTTTGAAGGTAGGCCTTGAAATACATCCACAGGTACAAGTACATCCTCCAATTGGCTCAAATGATGTCAATTAGCCTATCAGAAGCTTGTAAAGCCATGACAATTTTCAGGATTTTTCCAAGCTGTTTAAAGGCACAGTCAGGTTAGTGTATGTAAACTTCTGACCCACTGGAATTGTGATACAGTGAATTAGAAGTGAAATAATATGTCTGTAAACAATTGTTGGAAAAATGACTTGCACAAAGTAGATGTCCTAACCGACTTGCCAAAACTGTAGTTTGTTAACGCGAAATTTGTGGAGTGGTTGAAAAACAAGCTTTAATGACTCCAACCTAAGTGTATGTAAGCTTCCGACTTCAACTGTATGTGTTGTGATAATTGTGTCGTTGGCTCCATGACCTGTTAGTTCATATACCTTGCCACAGTGATATAGAGGCGTAAGGCTGAGACAATAAGAAGACAACCACACCTTTGTTTCATCACAAAACTGGAGAGCATATTGCATGTAACAAACAGTTATGTTTGGAGTTAAAATTACATTATTTTCTTTAGGAATGTAGTAAATTTAAAAGTAGTGAAAAATATAAATAGTAAAGTACAGATACCCCAAAAATCTACTTAAGTAGTACTTTAAAGTATTTTTTTACCTAAGTACTTTACACCATTGGTTACATAAACTACAGCATGGTCAATCAAGTTAACATTTCCATCATTTTCGGACCACTAAACAACTATCGATTTAGAACCACAGAGAGTTACCATAAGTCGCAAAGAAACCAGGAGCTGCCTCCACCATTCCAGGACCATTTCATCTTCGACATTTCAACATCATTAAATCACCTATGCTTAGTCTAAAAGATTCCTAAAACAATTTAGTCCAATCAACGTAAACTAAATATCATTTGGCTGTCCATGGTACTGATTTTAGTGTGTGTGTGTAAGTAGAAAAAACATGTTGACTCACCCTACTTGTAGAGAAACGTCAATGCCATCCCCCTTTCTTTCATGATGCCCGAAACGGTCATACAGTACACGCTTTTAGTTTTTTGTTGTTCTGGGCTAGCTGGCTAAAATGCTTCCTCGCTAGCGAGTCAAAATAGGTCCCCACGTGTTGGACACATGCAATACAACACAGGCTCTCCTCAGGGATGTGTTTTGTCCCCACTCCTGTACACCTTGTACACTAGTAGTTGTACTAGTTCCCATCCTGACAGACACCTCGTGCAAGTTCGCTGATGACACTGCCTTGATCAGCCTGTTGCATGATGACGAGGAACATCATGGCCCGGTCCTAGATGACTTTGTAGAGTGGTGCGAGGAATCCCACTTGGTCCTCAATACCAACAAGACCAAAGAGATGTGCATAGACTTCAGGAAGCGTACAACACCTACCTCTGCAACATCTGTCAGAGGTCAGAACATAGAGATTGTAGAGGAATACAAATACCTGGGTGTCCTCTTGGACAATAAGCTTCAGTGGAGTAAATGTACAGACCTGATCTACAAAAAGAGCCAACAGAGGCTGTACTTTCTCAAAAAGCTGGGATCTTTTAATGTAGACTGGACTATACTGACTCTGTTTTACAAATATTTCATTGAGAGTATTTTAACTTTTTGTATTGTTGGTTGGTTTGGCAATGCCACTGTCAGCCAGAGAAATATTCTGAGAAGGATTATCACCACAGCAAGCAAGGTGCTTGTAGTGAAACAGACGGGCCTGGATGAGATCTTTAAGGCCAGGGCCCTCCACAAACTCACAAAATCATTTTAGACCCAAGCCACCCCCTGTACCCGGACTTTGAACTACTCCCCGCTGGGTGCAGGTACAGGGCACCCCTCAGCAGGACAAACAGAACGAGACAATCATTTGTGCCAGGTGTGATATCCTTCCTAAATAGCTCGGGCTAATGTTCCTATCAACTCAGTAAGGCCAGCAGGCTAATGTTCCTATCGACTCAGTAAGGCCAGCAGGCTAATGTTCCTATCGACTCAGTAAGGCCAGCAGGCTAATGTTCCTATCGACTCAGTAAGGCCAGCAGGCTAATGTTCCTATCGACTCAGTAAGGCCAGCAGGCTAGTCTTTTTTTCTTAAAAAAAAAAAAGTTTTATTGGTATGGAACTGTTATGAAAGTTGTATTGTCTGTTTTGTTTTGTATTTAAACGCCACTTTAAACATAGAGATGACACTGCAACAACATTTCTCCCTGGGGACAATAAAGTTAGTAAGTAAGTAAGTACCCCCTCATGTGCATTTTACCAGTAAGCCTATGGTCTCATGAGTCTTCTCAAGTACCCCCTGTGGATAGGTTTTTATTTATATATTTTATTTTTATTTAACCTTTATTTAACTAGGCAAGTCAGTTAAGAACAAATTCTTATTTACAATGATGGCCTACCCCGGCCAAACCTGGACGACACTGGGCCAATTGTGTCCCGCCCTATGGGACTCCCAATCACGGCCGGATGTGATACAGCCTGGAAAGCAACCCCCAGGGGTCCTAGTACCCATGGTCGGGAACCACTACTGTAAACAATACATACACAGCTAGAGGCCCGCATTCCTCTCTCATACTGGGCATGGGTTTATGGCTCTCTGGGCTGTACTAAAGCTTGAAAGAACTGTTAATTAAACACACATTGGGTGTTGATTATTGCTTTCTATGGGAGAAAGAGTCAGGTTTAATGTTACTGTGAAGATGACATTGGTAAGTTGGCAGGTGCTGTTACTACTGTCTTGAACAGGTCTAGGAGAGGATGGAGGGAACTGGATGTCTAGTGTTCTCTCTTTCCGTCTCTGTCTCTCTCTTCCTCCCTCCCTCACATTCCTTTCTCTGAGTCCCACTCTCAATTTTAGATACATCCCAACCTACCTAATATGATCAAATGACCATGACAAATGATAGTACCTAACCCATAAACTTTGTGACAGTAAATCCAACATAGTAGATTCTCACTGTCCAACTAGAGAAAATGCTTCCTCTCACAAGAGAATCCCGTTCTCAGCATTCTCTCCTCTCTGCGCTATCCACACACACACACAACTTGATATCTCATCATCCTCCTCCTCATCTCAGTTCTCCGTAGCAGCAGGCTCATACTGCCTCTGCACCATAGCATCTCTAGATGTATCATCTTGTCTGCCTCGTTGTCTTCCAGAGTAGCGGTTATCCCTTTATAGTTTTAACTTTTCTCTTTGAGTACGGTCCTGGCTTGTGTTAACTGGGAAGCTACATCATCAGTCCACAGTGTGAGAGAAAGTCAAATGCTAGTGTTTCACACACACGGTCTCTGTTTTGGGCGGGGAAAATGTTGTTTTTGCCTAATCCGGAAAACAGTTTTCGACTTCCTAGTTATTATAATGCCTCATTGCCTTACAGAGTGCAGCACATCCATTTATACATTCACACCCAGCTTCTGTTTTGGGCAGGAATAAACATATATTTTTGACTAATCTGGAAACCCGGTCACTGGTTTGTATTGAATAGGGCTCAGGATGTCTGGACCCTGTGTGTCCGTGGATATGGACGATGTTGTCCTATATTATACTTAATCAAGCTGGTTTCCCAGATTAGTCAAAAATGTAAATGTTTTTGCCCAAAAGAGAGACAATGTGTGAAACACCAGCAGTCTCTTAGTTGCACACAGTTGACTCATTCGGAGTTTCTCTCAATGATGTAGAATCACTTTACTATTAATACAAATCAGACAGACAGAGACGACACAGGCTTTCGGCCTAATAAGGGCAGCGGGTTATTTAGACGCTATGCGAGGAGGTCAGAGGTCTGACGACCTCTGCGCAACCAGGAAGTTGCCATGCACCTGTAGGCAGCGACCTCTGAACTTGGGGTCATTGTGTACAGTTGGTTCATAAAATCCAACCACATTTATCCCTACTGTTATATGATCGATTACAAGCCCATCATGTTATCTAGTGTCTGTGACACAATTGAAACACCCTTTACGGTGCTTTTGTAAGGCAAATGTATATCTTTCTCAACAAACGCCACACTATGTGTGGCGTTTGTTGAGAAAGACACAAGGTGTGATTGGTGTGTAAATGTAACGTATTGTAATTTCAGTTGATCTGTTAATCAAGGAGCCTCTATTAAACGGTGATTAACAATCTTCTCGGGATTCATTTCTTTGAAGACAAGTGCTTCCCCCTTTTGGACGTCAGGAAATTTAATTCACACCGATGTCTCACTCTGAGAGATTGCAACAGATACTTAAAGCCTGGAAAATACTTAAAATACTTAAAGCCTGCCCTTGTTGGAAAATCATCTGTTTTATCGTTTGATGAACACAGATGGAGATGTTATTTAATAGCGGATTCAGTCGAGGTCTGTTTGGTCCATGGGTCTCTCCATGGGAGAGAAGCTTGGTTTCGGCCCAGGTACTTCCTTCACCTCTCAGCTCTGGTACCGACTCATCCCTGATCCTAAGGACCCTAGACGTCAGATGTCAACGCTGAGACAGGACATGCAGACTGACCCCTGAGCCCTGTGTCCATTTCCGACCGGTTCCCTCCGTTCCACTCTAACTCGCAATTTAACTCTCACTCTTACTCTAACTCTCTCTCACTCTCTCCTTTGTCCTTTGCCTTTTTCTCTTATTCTACCCTCTCACGTTTTAAATATTAAAGAATTAAACATTATTTTTACCACTACTGCTTAACCACTTTGAGCTAATGAATTTGAGAAATGTGCTGGTAATCAGGTTAGTCATGCACCCAAAAAGAGGTCTCAGTAAAGTTTGGATATGTGTATCTCAGGGTAGGATTGGTCCCTATGTCTCCCTTCTATGCATACTGCTGTTTTAGTCTGACCAAACAGTCATGGCATTATGCTCTGCCACAGAAAGGACATGTGTGTCACAAAAAGGTGACTGTGCCTTTGTTTGCACGCACGCACGCGCGCACACACACACAGGAGGAAGGAGGTAAAGGAAATAACTTAATCATCCATGATTAGGGAAGCAAGCATGGCTTGTGTTCACACACACAGTAGCCATAACCTTGTGGAGTTAGCATACACAGGTAGGGTTTGTGCTTAGTACCCCCTAAAGACTGGCCTCTTGTTGTGAATGAATGGACTATATGAACAAATACTTGTTCCGACGGAACACACAACTTTTCTTTCATAGCAATGTAGCTAGGGGTAATCAATGTAAGTTATCAAAAGGCTTGTATTGCATTATGCTTCCACAATCAAGAAAATTTTATTTCAAACCAAGATAAGTCTTTTTTAAAACAGCTAGACTAAGTCAGTTGGATTGAGACCCACTTGGGGGTTACAGACTGGCTTAAGCTTAATTGTGAATCGAACAATTCATTGTTGGTGTGATCTACAATTGCTAACAGTAGTCCCATTCTAAATATTGGATTTCTTATATCCAAATGAAAGTCTCCAGTTTTGTTAGTAGTTACACTGTAACTTTTACCTACAGTTGAAGTCGGAAGTACACTTAGGTTGGAGTCATTAAAACTCGTTTTTCAACTACTCCATACATTTCTTGTTAACAAACTATAGTTTTGGCAAGCCGGTTAGGACATCTACTTTGTGCATGACACAAGTAATTTTTCCAAAAATTGTTTACAGACAGATTATTTCACTAATAATTCATTGAATCACAATTCCAGTGGTTCAGAAGTTTACAACATTAAGTTGACTTAGAGGCAGAGAATCCCCTCTCTCCACTGGTATTCTCTGCCTCTAACCCTATTACAGGGGCTGAGTCACTGGCTTACTGGTGCTCTTTCATGCCGTCCCTGGGAGGGGTGCGTCACTTGAGTGGGTTGAGTTACTGACGGGATCTTCCTGTCTGGGTTGGCGCCCCCCCCTTGGTTTGTGCTGTGGTGGAGATCTTTGTGGGCTATACTCGGCCTTGTCTCAGGATTATAAGTTGGTGGTTGAAGATATCCCTCCAGTGGTGCGGGGGCTGTGCTTTGGCAAAGTGGGTGGGGTTATATCTTTCCTATTTGGCCCTGTCTGGGGGTATCTTCGGATGGGGCCACAGTGTCTCCTGACCGCTCCCGTCTCAGCCTCCAGTATTTATGCTGCAGTAGTTTGTGTCGAGGGGCTAGGGTCAGTTGGTTATACCTGGAGTACTTCTCCTGTCTTATCCAGTGTCCTGTGTGAATTTAAGTATGCTTTCTCTAATTCTCTCGTTCTCTCTTTCTTTCTCTCTCTCTGAGAACCTGAGCCCTAGGACCATACGTCAGGACTTCCGGGCATGACGACTCCCTGCTGCCCCCAGTCCGCCTGGCCTTGCTGCTATTCCAGTTTCAACGGTTCTGCCTGCGGTTACGGAACCCCTACCTGTCCCAGACCTGCTGTTTTCAACTCTTAATGATCAGCTATGAAAAGCCAACAGATTTATTCCTGATTATTATTTGACCATGCTTGTCATTTATGAACATTTTGAAAATCTTGGCTCTCTCTAATTTTCTCCTTCTCTCTTTCTTTCTCTCGGAGGACCTGAGCCCTGGGACCATACGTTGGGACTGCCGGGCGTGGTGGCTCCTTGCTGTCCCCAGTCCGCCTGGCCTTGCTGCTGTTCCGGTTTCAGCTGTTCTGCCTGCGGTTATGGAACCGCCACCTGTCCCAGACCTGTTGTTTTTCAACTCTTAATGATCGGCTATGAAAAGCCAACTGAAAATTATCCATGATTATTATTTGACCATGCTTGTCACTTATGAACATCTTGGCATAGTTCTGTTATAATCTCCACCCGGCACAGCCAGAAGAGGACTGGCCACCCCTCATAGCCTGGTTCCTCTCTAGGTTTCTTCCTAGGTTTTGGCCTTTCTAGGGAGTTTTTCCTAGCCACCGTGCTTCTACACCTGCATTCTAGCTGTTTGGGGTTTTAGGCTGGGTCTCTGTACAGCACTTCGAGATATTAGCTGATGTACGAAGGGCTATATAAAATAAACTTGATTGAAACTTGATTGATTGTGCATTTAAACAGCTTTGAAAATTACAAAAAATTATGTCATGGCTTTTGAAGCTTCTGATAGGCTAATTGACAACATTTGAGTCAATTGGAGGTGTACCTGTGGATGTATTTCAAGGCCTACCTTCAAACTCAGTGCCTCTTTGCTTGACATCATGGGAAAATCAAAAGAAATCGGCCAAGACCTCAGAAAAAAAATCTGGCTCATCCTTGGGAGCAATTTCCAAATGCCTGAAGGTACCACGTTCATCTGTACAAACAATAGTACGCAAGTATAAACACCATGGGACCACGCAGCCGTCATACCGCTCAGGAAGGAGACACGTTCTGTCTCCTGGAGATGAACGTACTTTGGTGCGAAAGGTGCAAATCAACCCCAGAACAACAGCAAAAGACCTTGTGGAGATACTGAAGGAAACAGGTACAAAAGTATCTATATCCACAGTAAAACGAGTCCTATATCGCGTCATAACCTGAAAGGCCGCTCAGCAAGGAAGAAGCCACTGCTCCAAAACCACCATAAAAAAGCCAGACTACAGTTTGCAGCTACACATTGCGACAAAGATTGTACTTTTGGAGAAATGGCCTCTGGTCTGATGAAACAAAAATAGAACTATTCGGCCATAATGAACATTGTTATGTTTGGAGGAAATAGGGGGAGGATTTCAAGCCGAAGAACACCATCCTGAATCGTGAAGCACGGGGGTGCCAGCATCATGTTGTGGGGGTGCTTTGCTTCAGGAGGGGCTGGTGCATTTCACATAATAGATGTGGCAGAACTAAAAAAGTGTGTGCGAGCCAGGAGCCCTACAAACCTGACTCAATTACACCAGCTCTGTCAGGAGGAATGGGCCAAAATTCACACAACTCATTGTGGAAAGCTTGTGGGAGGCTAGTCGTAAAACAGTTGACAATTTAAAGGCAATGCTACCAAATAAAAGCTGAAATAAATCCTTCTCTCTACTATTATTCCGACATTTCACATTCTTAAAATAAAGTGGTGATCCTAACTGACCTAAGACAGGGATTTTTTATTAGGATTAAATGTCAGGAATTGTGAAAAACTGAGTTTAAATGTATTTGGCTTAGGGGATGTAAACTTCCGACCTCAACTGTACTTGAAAAGTTATCTTAACATACACAATACACACAAATATATACATACATTTCTCAGAGCAGACTTTGGGCTGGTGGTGAGAATGAGGCTGTGTGTAGAGTCACTGATGACACATGATTCGTTTTGGGGGTTGCCACTGTGTTGACCGTGGTTTGAGGGAAGACGGGTGGGGTGGGGTGTGACTGTGTTATGGTCTGTCTGTCTGTCTGTCTGTCTGTCTGTCTGTCTGTCTGTCTGTCTGTCTGTGTGTGTGTGTGTGTGTGTGTGTGTGGCTTATCCACTTAATAGGGGGCGGAGTGTGGACAGTAATTGTTGGTTCAGTTCATCAGGATCACTCTGAATGCTCTCCTAAGTGCGTCCCAAATGGCACCCTATTCTCTATATAGTGTACTACATTTGACCAGAGCCTTATGGGCCCTCGTCAAAAGTATTGCACTATAAAGTGTCACACCCTGATCTGTTTCAGCTGTCTTTGTGATTGTCTCCACCCCCCTCCAGGTGTCGCCCATCTTCTCCATTAGCCCCTGTGTATTTATACCTGTGTTCTCTGTTTGTCTTTTGCCAGTTCGTCTTGTTTGTCAAGCCCACCAGCGGTTTTGTGTCAGCTCCTGCTTTCCCCCAGTCTCTCTTTTCTCGTCCTCCTGGTTTTTGACTCTTGCCTGTCCCGATCTTGTACCCACCTGCCTGACTACTCTGCCTGACTCTGAGCCTGCCTGCCATCCTGTACCTTTCCCTACCTCTGGATTACCGACCTCTGCCTGACCTGACCCTGAGCCTGCCTGTCGTTGTGTACCTTTGCCCCTGTCGTTGTGTACCTTTGCCCCTCTCTTTCTCCCCTTACCCATCTGTCTATCGCCTCCTTTGAATTCCATGCTGTCACAGTTACCAGCCCTTTCAAGCTTAACATCCTTATCATTTATCGCCCTCCAGGTTCCCTTGGAGAGTTCATCAATGAGCTTGATGCCTTGATAAGCTCCTTTCCTGAGGACGGCTCACCTCTCACAGTTCTGGGTGACTTTAACCTCCCCATGTCTACCTTTGACTCATTCCTCTCTGCCTCCTTCTTTCCACTCCTCTCCTCTTTTGACCTCACCCTCTCACCTTCCCCCCCTACTCACAAGGCAGGCAATACGCTTGACCTCATCTTTACTAGATGCTGTTCTTCCACTAACCTCATTGCAACTCCCCTCCAAGTCTCCGACCACTACCTTGTATCCTTTTCCCTCTCGCTCTCGTCCAACACTTCCCACACTGCCCCTACTCGGATGGTATCGCGCCGTCCCAACCTTCGCTCTCTCTCCCCCGCTACTCTCTCCTCTTCCATCCTATCATCTCTTCCCTCTGCCCAAACCTTCTCCAACCTATCTCCTGATTCTGCCTCCTCAACCCTCCTCTCCTCCCTTTCTGCATCCTTTGACTCTCTATGTCCCCTATCCTCCAGGCCGGCTCGGTCCTCCCCTCCCGCTCCGTGGCTCGACGACTCATTGCGAGCTCACAGAACAGGGCTCCGGGCAGCCGAGCGGAAATGGAGGAAAACTCGCCTCCCTGCGGACCTGGCATCCTTTCACTCCCTCCTCTCTACATTTTCCTCTTCTGTCTCTGCTGCTAAAGCCACTTTCTACCACTCTAAATTCCAAGCATCTGCCTCTAACCCTAGGAAGCTCTTTGCCACCTTCTCCTCCCTCCTGAATCCTCCTCCCCCTCCCCCCCCCCCCTCCTCCCTCTCTGCAGACGACTTCGTCAACCATTTTGAAAAGAAGGTCGACGACATCCGATCCTCGTTTGCTAAGTCAAACGACACCGCTGGTTCTGCTCACACTGCCCTACCCTGTGCTTTGACCTCTTTCTCTCCCCTCTCTCCAGATGAAATCTCGCGTCTTGTGACGGCCGGCCGCCCAACAACCTGCCCGCTTGACCCTATCCCCTCCTCTCTTCTCCAGACCATTTCCGGAGACCTTCTCCCTTACCTCACCTCGCTCATCAACTCATCCCTGACCGCTGGCTACGTCCCTTCCGTCTTCAAGAGAGCGAGAGTTGCACCCCTTCTGAAAAAACCTACACTCGATCCCTCCGATGTCAACAACTACAGACCAGTATCCCTTCTTTCTTTTCTCTCCAAAACTCTTGAACGTGCCGTCCTTGGCCAGCTCTCCTGCTATCTCTCTCAGAATGACCTTCTTGATCCAAATCAGTCAGGTTTCAAGACTAGTCACTCAACTGAGACTGCTCTTCTCTGTATCACGGAGGCGCTCCGCACTGCTAAAGCTAACTCTCTTTCCTCTGCTCTCATCCTTCTAGACCTATCGGCTGCCTTCGATACTGTGAACCATCAGATCCTCCTCTCCACCCTCTCCGAGCTGGGCATCTCCGGCGCGGCCCACGCTTGGATTGCGTCCTACCTGACAGGTCGCTCCTACCAGTTGGCGTGGCGAGAATCTGTCTCCTCACCACGCGCTCTCACCACTGGTGTCCCCCAGGGCTCTGTTCTAGGCCCTCTCCTATTCTCGCTATACACCAAGTCACTTGGCTCTGTCATAACCTCACATGGTCTTTCCTATCATTGCTATGCAGACGACACACAACTAATCTTCTCCTTTCCCCCTTCTGATGACCAGGTGGCGAATCGCATCTCTGCATGTCTGGCAGACATATCAGTGTGGATGACGGATCACCACCTCAAGCTGAACCTCGGCAAGACGGAGCTGCTCTTCCTCCCGGGGAAGGACTGCCCGTTCCATGATCTCGCCATCACGGTTGACAACTCCATTGTGTCCTCCTCCCAGAGCGCTAAGAACCTTGGCGTGATCCTGGACAACACCCTGTCGTTCTCAACTAACATCAAGGCGGTGGCCCGTTCCTGTAGGTTCATGCTCTACAACATCCGCAGAGTACGACCCTGCCTCACACAGGAAGCGGCACAGGTCCTAATCCAGGCACTTGTCATCTCCCGTCTGGATTACTGCAACTCGCTGTTGGCTGGGCTCCCTGCCTGTGCCATCAAACCCCTACAACTCATCCAGAACGCCGCAGCCCGTCTGGTGTTCAACCTTCCCAAGTTCTCTCACGTCACCCCGCTCCTCCGCTCTCTCCACTGGCTTCCAGTTGAAGCTCGCATCCGCTACAAGACCATGGTGCTTGCCTACGGAGCTGTGAGGGGAACGGCACCTCAGTACCTTCAGGCTCTGATCAGGCCCTACACCCAAACAAGGGCACTGCGTTCATCCACCTCTGGCCTGCTCGCCTCCCTACCACTGAGGAAGTACAGTTCCCGCTCAGCCCAGTCAAAACTGTTCGCTGCTCTGGCACCCCAATGGTGGAACAAACTCCCTCACGACGCCAGGACAGCGGAGTCAATCACCACCTTCCGGAGACACCTGAAACCCCACCTCTTCAAGGAATACCTAGGATAGGATAAAGCAATCCTTCTGCCCCCCCCCCCCCCCCTTAAAAGATGTAGATGCACTATTGTAAAGTGGCTGTTCCACTGGATGTCATTAGGTGAATGCACCAATTTGTAAGTCGCTCTGGATAAGAGCGTCTGCTAAATGACTTAAATGTAAATGTAAATGTTGTTGTAGTAAACATTGTTACTTCGACACGGTCTACATCTGGGTCTTTACTTGATACCTGATAATAGCATGAATAAGGGGCCATTTGGGACACGTCCTTAGTCATCCAACATCAATACATCATACACAGCCGTCTCCCGCACTCATATACATAGCTGAGTAAGACTAGAGGCTTGGGGGAGGGAACTTTGCATACTGTGCCTGTAGAGAGCAGAGCTATCCTGGCTTGTATTTTGGCTTTTGGTTCCTTTTCCATTGTGTAGAAGACGAGGGAGTCAGCAAATACCCATCTCACACAATGTGTGAGAGTCTGTGCGCGCGTGTGTGTGGGAGTACGTATGTGTGTGTGTGTGAGTCTGGGCGCGCGTGTGTGTGGGAGTATGTGTGTGTGTGTGTGTGTGTGTGTGTGTGTGTGTGTGTGTGTGTGTGTGTGTGTGTGTGTGTGTGTGTGTGTGTGTGTGTGTGTGTGTGTGTGTGTGTGTGTGTGTGTGTGTGTGTGTGTGTGTGTGTGTGTGTGTGTGTGTGTGTGTGTGTGTGTGTGTGTGTGCGCGTGCGCATGTATGTATTATATTTGTGTTTCTAGGAAATCTCCCTATAAGGGGTGTTTCTATTTGTGGGTGGGTGTGTGCGTCATATACTGCACAGATGACTTATTTAGTGGTTTGTAGGGCTGTAATTGAGAAAGCAAGAGATTAGTTAAAACCCCTTTTGGTCAGGGCAATACATGGTTGAACGTTCCATTACTAAACTCGTAGAAAAAGAGGATTCCAAAAGAGTTCTTCGGCTAATGATCTTGGAGATGGGGAAAGGGCCGATAAATGGGGAAAGGGTTTGCAAAACTCAACCCGGAGAGGCAGATCCCGGGTGGACAGCCATACCTTCTGCCCGAGACGATACCGGGAAGCTGGGGTCCGATGGCGATCTGCTTGTCATCGATACCTGGAGGTGGTCTTCATTTTATATAGTTAGTCTGTGGTCCTGGGTGTTTTTATGCAGATGTCAAGCCATGGTGGCAGACATTGACAGCGTTAGTGTGAGTTGAAACACTGCATTAATGCTTAAATAAATTGGGGGATTTAGTAACACGTATCGAGTAAATGTTCCTTTGATACCTTCTACCTTTTAAATATATTTTTCAAACTATTTTTTGTGAGTACATTTTGTATGTACAGGTGAGCTTTCCCTGCTGGCCCATGTCAGTCCGTACACGAAGGATCCACGGGCACCAATGGAGAGCAGTGAGGATGCCTATGCCCACCTGGAGCTACGCACCCTGGAACAGTCCCTTCTGGCCAAATGCGTGGGCAGCATCACAGAACTCAGTGAGTGTGTGTGTCTTTGTGTGTGTCACGTTCTCAATCTTCACATTCACTCAGACACTCTCAAACGTATTACATACCCTCTTCATTTTACATTCAAAGATTCCCTCTCTCACACACTCTTTCTCAAACACCAACATACTCCTCTCACTTTAGTCCTAGCCAGAGAGGAACTATCTTGTCCTTATGCATGTGATCAATCAGTCAATCAGGTATCCCCCTTTCCCTTTTCCTTTACTTTGAAGGATGGCACCCAAAATTCAAATTTTGAATCCATCCAACTCTCATGTATTTTGTTAGAACATAAACTTACTTAGATGTCTCTTTCTGTAAGTCAGTTGTTCCCGAAACATTTTAAAGCGCTGTGCCCCACCCTAGCTAAAGCGTCTCACATAGACAAAACAAGTTTTTGTTGTGAGTGTGTGTGTCTTTGTGTGTGTCACGTTCTCAATCTTCCCATTGCTGCATATGTCGGCTCAATCAGAAATGACCTGTAAATGGCGCATTATCGACAAAGTGTGATTGGATTGAATCCCAGCCTAACTCTTTAGCCACAATCCAGTAGGGACTGGTCGGGAAACACTGCTTTATGTGAAAGCTATCGTTGTAGAAAGGATGACAGACAGACAGTGTTGGTGTAGGTAACAACACTGGTCTCAGGTCTGCCGTTAGCATAATAAAGTTAACCCTGTTCGCTGTCTGTTTGTTTTTCTAACCCTTGGTCTTTCTCAAGGGTCCCTTCATTAGAATCAGACGGGGATGTCGTGTTCACTGAACCATTAGGCGACATAACAGACCACTGTGTGCTGCCAAAACATAAGGGTACTTTCACGTGAGCCACGGGGTGTTATAGACCCCCTTGCTCCCTCCGCCCCGCACACACCCCGCACACACTCACACACTCACTCACACACTCACTCCCCTGTTTCCACAAACCAAACGAGTTCCGTGTGGGTCCTTTTCTCTCTGGTCGTCTTGGGAGTAGCACCTAGCAAAACAGTGCACGCCCTTGTTCATTCTTGGAGACCAAGCGCATAAATTAAATGGGGACAACATACAGTTTGTTTCACCATATAAAGATTATTTTTGAAATAACATAATTGTGGTGCTTATTGCTATCACTAGAGATTTAAGATTGTCTAGTATATCTACCCATATGGATTTACAGTGCATACTGTTCTTGCAGTATGATATTAACTAAAACCTGCATATACTTTGACAGACACTGTGGCTACTTCAGGAGCCTTCGCGTCATTAAGTAGTCATTTTAAGATTGCAATCTCTTTCACAGGAGCAGATTTTCTCACTGCTCTCTGGTGGCTACGTTTAAGAGCTAGCGCCTCTTCTTTCTAATGCCTTCCACATATGTTGTGTGAGAAGTGACTGCTATAGCTACGGCTGAGGACCACCATTCCTGGTTTAAGGCTCTATAGGGAAGGACGTGCCGTTGAGCCCAGCTAAACCCAACTCTGCTCCCTAACTTGACATCTGATGAGTAGCTGAGACTCGATCGTTGAACCGTTCGTATTGTTTCATCTGCACAGAGATATAATAAGACACAGAATTGATTCAACGTTAGCTCCGGCTGCTACCTGTGATATCTCAGAAACTGAAGGGCCAACCCGCGATGTAGCTCTGTCTATAACTGTACTGACAGAAGTTGAAAGTCCCACAGTTTTGCATTGCAAACGCATTGGTAAGGAAACGGATATCGTATACAGAGCGTTATGGGTACTACAGTGCATCACGCCTCAACTACAGCGTCCGTGTTTAATTGATCATGTATGACTGAGGTTTTATGGATTTGTATCTGATTATGACGTGTGTGACACTGATTGTGTGTGTGACTGTTTCCTCTCAGGTGACCTGGTGTCACAGTCCATGCACCACACACACCGCCTCCGCGCGGTATACCCCTCCCTCAGCCCTATTCACCCAGCTAATCAGCATTCAGTATTCTGGGCGCCCAATGCCATGCGTACTCTCTACTACTTCCTGTCTAGCCCACAGATGGAATCACTGGAGAACCCAAATCTAGAGCCCCCCAGGATGCCCCTGAGCAGTGAGAGGTAAGGGCTGTGTGTGTGTGTGTCTTCTTGTATGCTTAGGTACACAGAGATATTGTTTCCCTCCACCTGTTTGTTTCCCTCCACCTGGTACCAATTATAATCACATGCCCCATTAACTGTTGTACTGAGTCAGTGTTGCGGCCCGCCTGTCAGCTTGCACGATTCTTGCCATTCTCCTCTGACCTCTCTCGTCAACGAGCTGTTTTCGCCCACAGAACTGCCACTGACTGGCTGTTTTTTGTTTTTCACACCATTCGCTTAGGTCACTCGTTTTGCCCGTTCTAACGTTCAATCGAACAGTAACTGAATGCCTTGATGCCTGTCTGCCTGCTTTGTATAGCAAGTCACAGCCGCCTGACTCACTGTCTGTAGGAGCCAACCATTATTCGTGAACGGGGGTGGTGTGCCTAATAAACTGGCCGGTGAGTGTATATTACTGTAACATGCAATAGAAAGATGCTGAACCATACTGTTGACTTGTGAAACCAGCACATAACAGTAGGCCTGCTGTCATTATTGAAGAGTTATGAATGTTAGAAGTTTTCATTGTAGCCTCTCTCTCTCTCTCCTTATCCTCTTGTCTCTCCCTCTCTCCCAGGCCCGAGTGTTGTTCCAGCTCATTTAGGCGTCTGGACTCAGGCAGCTACAGAGAGGCTTCAGCTGGATCTGGGCTTCCGCATGCTGACCTGTGGCAGAGCAGACCTGATTGGTCAGGCAACACAGCTACTGGGACCATCAGGGGTTAACACTATGGATGACCAGGTAGGACTGGGGATAGGGAATAAGAGATAAATGGTGGGGATAGAGGTAGGGGGGAGTTGGGGAGAGGGGTAGGACGTATACGTATTCAGACATAAGACTGACAGGTTTTGACAGGGAAGGTAAAAGAGACTGAATATTTATCCTCCCTGTTAATACTTGCCAGTCTTCTGTTTGAATACGTATACTGCATGCCCTACCCTGGCTGGTGTTAGAGAGTGTAGAGAGTCAATAAAACTGTTCAGAGTAAGATGTGTATTCTCTGACCTACAGGGTATGACCACTCTGATGTGCGCATGTTCGTGTGGAGATGAGGCTCTGGTCCAGATACTGGTGGAGGCCGGAGCCAACCTGGACCTAGCGGTAGACACTACTACTGTCTAGATATTATCATAATATGATGTAGTTAGTATATCATGTCATGGGTTGGGCAGGAAATTTTTGGAAAACCAAGAAGATTTTTGGAAAACCAAGAGGATTTTTGGAAAACCAGGGATTTTTGAAAAGCTACTGGAATTTCGCCTAATCATGTAATATAATGGCTTTGTGCTAAAACTCCCTCTACTACATCATGATCATTTCACTTGATGGCAATGCATCCAAAGCTTTGAATGCATAAACATTTTAGACTTAGATATGTCATGTTTTCCATTCTTCTCTCAGGTTCCTTGCTGTTCCCCCGGACAGCCCTCGGTCCACCCAGACAGTCGTGGGAGGGTGGCCCTCACCTTCGGTGTGCTGCATGGACACCTCTCAGTATCTCAGGTGAGTCCTCACTGCCCAGTGGAAAGGGTCTAACACAGTTTCTTACTCACACATCTCAGCCTTGATGGTGCTGCCCTGTGGGAAGTTTTTTTTTGTCTGTGTCGTGTAGTACTAACCATTCCTCTGGGTTTCTGTGTTGTATAGCTCCTGTTGGAGGTGGGTGCAGATGTGGAGGGCACTGCTGTTACTTCCAGCCAGGAGAGCTCTGCTGAGACTCCTCTACAGCTGGCCTCTGCTGCTGGGAACTATGAAATGGTGAGCCTGCTGCTGGCCCACGGTGCCGACCCTCTACTCAGAGTGCGTGATTGGAACGCTCTGACATCCCCGCTCTACGAGGACATGAACTGCTTCAGCTATGCCGCTGCACACGGACACAGGTAGCTGCACCTGTCTGACTAGTCCAGGCTTGGGCCATGTCTCAATAGTCTAAAGTGTCGTTCTTTCCTTGTCTACTTCCTTCAGTCAGAACTGAATGAATGAATGAATGGATACTCATCCCCTACTCTCCTACAGGAACGTCCTGAGGAGGCTTCTGACCCAGCCCCGGCAGAGGAAGGAGGACATTCTCTCTCTGCAGGAGATACCGGCTGAGGGGTTCCAGGAGAAGGAAGAGGAGGCTGGCTCACTACCTCCCCCCCAGCCTCAGCCCTTGTATCCCTGCTGTCTACCCCAGTAGCTCCAGCCCCATGCCCAGGCTATGTAAGGCCAGGATGAAGGCCCTGCAGCAGGCTGCCTACTACAGCGCTGTGCACGGCCACCTGGATGTCACCATGGAGCTACGATCACTGGGCATGGATTATTTGTAGGCCTACTTCTTTTGTATATGCCATCGTCGTTGTTTTCTGAAGGACTTGTGAATCATGCATTCCGAAAGCACAGAAATATGAATTGATCCACTTTAGGTTGTTTGAGACTTTGTTCTCAGTGACTGACCTAGGTAAATCATCTCTTTGGACCCTAATTTCTGGCCTTATTTGCTCCCCAGGTGTCCCCTGGAAGCTCCACGTGTGGCTGGAGTCCCTCCATGTAGCCCAGCAGCTGTCCAGGGACGAGTTGACCCTCTCTCTCCTCAGAGAGTTCACCACTATCAGGCCACGGTCTACTGCCAGGAGCTGGTCTCGCTCGCCCTACCTCTCTTGTTTAACATGCTTGCAACCAGCAAGGTAGCCATGACTTGCAGTCCATGACTTGCAGTCCATGACTTGGGCCTTGCAGTCCATGACTTGCAGTCCATGACTTGGGCCTTGCAGTCCATGACTTGCAGTCCATGACTTGGGCCTTGCAGTCCATGACTTGCAGTCCATGACTTGGGCCTTACAGTCCATGACTTGCAGTCCATGACTTGGGCCTTGCAGTCCATGACTTGCAGTCCATGACTTGGGCCTTGCAGTCCATGACTTGCAGTCCATGACTTGGGCCTTGCAGTCCATGACTTGCAGTCCATGACTTGGGCCTTGCAGTCCATGACTTGGGCCTTGCAGTCCATGACTTGGGCCTTGCAGTCCATGACTTGCAGTCCATGACTTGGGCCTTGCAGTCCATGACTTGGGCCTTGCAGTCCATGACTTGGGCCTTGCAGTCCATGACTTGGGCCTTGCAGTCCATGACTTGGGCCTTGCTGTCCATGACACGGGCCTTGCAGTCCATGACTTGGGCCTTGCTGTCCATGACTTGGGCCTTGCAGTCCATGACTTGGGCCTTGCAGTCCAATTTCTCCTTCAGTCGGTGTTGTTTGGGTTGACCATGAAGACTGCAGTTTTCAGCGAGTAAATGTTCAGTGAAACCTCAAACCAGAAGCAGAGTGTGAATCAGAAAAAGCGCTCCAACGTCTCAGGAATTCTCAAATCAGTCGTTATAAAAATGGGTAGCACACGTAACAATGTCTGTTATATAAAATCACACGACTCTTTCTGAACATCATTATGTCCCTTTAGGACTATGCCATAACCAAGAGACTGTCAGCCGTCGTCTCTCACTGTTACGGCTCTGCTCCTACTCCCTCTGTTCCTCAGATGGATCTCACTCTCTCCACGCAGCTAGGTATGAAGACCGGCGTACTCTCTCGATATGGAACAAACTACAGTCTGTTTGATTGCTCCGATTTTTAGGGTCCGAGTTTTCACTACATTTTAGCAAGAGTAACTCCAACGTTTTGTGTAAACCATGCTTAGTTGTGTACATGTATTTCAATGTATGTTTCTGACTCTAAACGGTGTAAACGTCCCTTCGCTTTCTCCCCTCTACCAGATGCTCATTTCCTGAACAACCCAGAGATGTTGTTAGTGGAAGGCCGTCCCTTCTATGCCCACAGGCTCCTCCTCATGTCTGTCTCAAAGGTGAGCTAGCACTTCCCTCCTCACACCTGAGGTGGCAGCCTGAGACTGAAAGCGTAGTATGTTTACCATCCAGTATGACCTCGAGTGCAAGCTCTAGTGTTTTTGTGTCCACAAGTTGGTTATCAAGACTCTTTTGTCTCTTTCAGGTTTCGGTTCCTGCTGAGTTTCTGTGGGTCAGACACCAGCACCAGTCACATCTCTGACATCACAAACAGCACCTTCCAGAGGATGATGAGTTGTCTGTACTGTGGAGGGACTGAAGGGCTGAGGCTGTCACAGGCTGACGCTATGGAGGTAAGAAACGCATCCTCATTTACACTGATAGAACTTCATTCATACATCCCATTGTTGGTCCGAAACATTTACGACAGTGGTTAAGCTTAAGGAATGGCCACCACTATCACTTGTCATTGAGTAGGAAGACAACATAGTGGAGGTCATTCATAAAACGTAAGCACTTCGGGAAGTTGTAACTGTATGTTTGGAGTGGTGACTTGTGATGGAAGTATTCTCTGCTCCTCTGTCAGCCGTCTGTTTCTTCCAGCTGGAGGCGCTAGAGAGGCCGCGTGACATCCTGCTCTCCCAGAGTATCACCCTGGACAACGCTGTCAGCATCTACTTGTTGTCCAGGGTAAGTATTCAAACCTTGTTATTATGAAAGGTAGTCCCAAGCAGGCTTGGTCATAATGCTATCTGTGTGTTGTCTGCACCTTGACATTAGCACGTGCGATCCATTATAACAATCATCAAAGACGAAAAGTGTGCCTGTGTGAGAGGTGCTTGCATCAGTATCATTGCTCTCTCTCTCTCTCTCTCTCTCTCTCTGATCACGGGGCGGCAGAGCTCAGGAGGTTCTGTGAACGTTTCTCCCTGCCGCACATGGAACAGCTCCTGGAGAGAGAGGACTTCCACAGGCTGCTCCTGGGAGGGGCCCGTCAGGACCAGCTTCCTCCAAAGACAGAGCCCCATAGTGGACCATGTCAGGACCGACACTCCTCTCTCCTCCTGGAGGATTTTGGAGGTCACATTGGTCCACAGGCTGCTCTTGCTCTATCCTCCCTGCAGAGAGTAAGCCACTGGCTACATTTCAGTAGTCATAGTTGGCTTCTTTGTTCTTCCATTGTTTTGTTTCCTTCAACTGTACTGATGTGAAATAACTACATAAGTGAAAGCCAAGTAGCTATATCTGTTCTTAAATGTCAGTTATGGTGAAGGAAAGGGGAAGAGGAGAGGAGGCCACATTCAAATATTGAGATGGACCCCATGTGGGGAGAAGGACAGACATACCAGCATTCCTGGAGATAAATAACCGTTGTAGTGTAGCGTAGTATCTCGCAGTGCGGCGATGTCACCACTGTTCGCCAGCACAGGTTGGTAATGGTACTCTGTCATGAAGGAGAGAAGAGGCAGGGCCTAGGTGAAGCTGCCACTGGACAGAACACTTTTACTGTGATCCTACAGGCCCTCAAACCTGCTCTCTCTGCCCCTGTGAATGTCCAAGGTACTGCTAAGACGGTTACTTTAGTTTCAGTGTGATGGTTAGAGAAGCTAGGGTAGTTAGCAGCTTCTTGCCACACGTGCCACAAATAGTGAAAGGACAACTGAAGGTGCTGCAAAAAGTTAGAGCTAGACGCATAAAGAGTTTTGCAGTTGTTGAACGCAAACTCACCATCAGTTCCTCATGTAGCCCGGAGAGCAGGAAGGAGGATCGATGGATAACTGGAGAAGTACTGCTGCCATCTAGTGATGTGTGGGACTTGTTCCATAGGACTGATGTAGAAATGGTCCATTGCTTAAGAGAGGAAATGGATGCAACGTACTATGGCTGGAATTGATCTAGAATACGATGAAGGTTTATGGATATACCGCCAACATAATAACAGGTACTGAGACTCTGTTGGTAAGAAATAAAGCATTTAGAGGCTGCTGTTACTTACTAGAGTCCGTCCTCTCTCGTGTGGATGGAACTAGGGGAGATAGATATTGGACATTTTATTCTACTGTACATACACTGTGTCAAACGTTTGGCTCACAATAATTAGCATCGGCGTTTTTACATTAGCCCCTTTTTAGAATAATATGCATCCATGGAAGTGTGTAAGATCCAATCAGAAATCACCACCACGCAATTCCAAAGTCAACAGATTTATTTCCTTTTGCACTTGAAGTTGTTCACAGTTATGTCACAAGGGGATACATTGCCAGTGGTTTCCTGCTAAATACCAGCGCTCCTGGTGTTGTGTGTCTACTGTATGTCCATCGTCCTGTGTGGCCTGGTGACCCAATAGTACAAAATAGAAAGAATAACAATAATAGATATTGCTTTATTTTATCTCTCTGATACCAATTCGCACCCCAGACAGAGTTCGTGACCAGAGTATCAGGTCTCTCTTTGAGAGAAACGGTGTGTGTGTGTGTGTGTTACTGTGTGTGTGTGTGTGTGTGTGTAACTGTGTGTGTGTGCAGAGAATGCATTGCACGGTAAATGTGCACAGTAGTATAAGGAAGGAGAAGGGAGGTTGCGAGAAAGAACTCAAAAGACGAACAAACAACCGAAGGGGTGAGAGAAAATAAAAAATAAGAAGAAACAAATTAAGAGACAGGAAAGAAAGGAAGGAAGAAAGAAAGAAAGAGGGGGGAAAAGGGACAGAACAATTCCAACAACAACATGCAAAGAAAAGACAAATGTTGGACATGCAAACGACAATACAAGGTAAAAGCTAAGAGTAGGTATCCCCTTGGTTTTTTAAATAAGTTTGTTAGCAATTTTTTTTTGTATTTACAAGGCGAGTGGCTCGAGTGTTGCCTTTGTCGTCGTACACACACAACGAGAAGGAACGCATAATTATTATCAACAGAGGGCTCGTTCCTCTCAAAGAGACTAGTCTACATTCTTAAATTACCGTAAATCATTTGCCAAATGTATATATTACAAGCTTTCTCATCGAAGCTGGAAAAAAACGAATGTTCACAAAAACATTTAGAGAATTCTCAATGATCAATAAATTAAACATGACAAAAAAAACAATCTTTAAATTATCTAGTACATTTTCTCCATCATTTATATAAATAACCCAGAATAAATTAAAACAAACATGACAAAAAAATACAATAAGGGAAACAAATATACACAATAATTATGTCCACTGTTGTCTGAATCCTGCAGATAATTCAAAGGAACATGAACAAACCAAAATGGAAGAAAATAAAACCCTGAAATTATTCATCCCTCAAAAGGTAACCAAAAATAAAATACAACATTTAATCGATAAAACGCGTCGAACAAGTAGAAAACACAAAATATAGTGATAAGTTAACACAATTCTTAGCTAAACATAATGCCACAACTACACAAACGTTCTACATATGGGAACATAGTTAGTCTGTACAACGGAATAGATCATTCATTTGTGTACCCCTCCCTCCCAAATGCCCACCCAAAATCAACTAACTCAATTTCATTTCATTTACAGCAATGACACAGAGTCTGAAGAAGTCTAACGTGTTAAAATCCTGTAGTTCACAAAGAAGGACTACATTAAAAAGAATTACAATCCAGCCAACGTTTAGCCAACGCTCAGCCAACGTCCATCCAACTTCCAAGAGTCGTGCCACCTCTCTCCAACTTTCATAGGAGCCAGTGGTTCTACTTCCATTCGTCTTTGTGCGCAAGTCTTTACATCCCCCAGGTGTGTGTGTGTGTGTGTGCGTGTGTGTGTGTGTATGTGTGTGTGTAGGAGGATAGACAATGAGGAGAGAAAGGAGGAGAGAGGATGCGTGTAGTATAGGTTTGACAAACATCATTGTCTTTTTAAGGCTTTTCTCCAACTCTTCGGCTAATATGTCTCTGGGTGTCTGTCACGATGATGAGAGAGTCTCTAGTACTCTAATGTTTAGTGTAAGTGTGTGTGTGTGTGTGTGTGTGTGTGTGTGTGTGTGTGTGTGTGTGTGTGTGTGTGTGTGTGTGTGTGTGTGTGTGTGTGTGTGTGTGTGTGTGTGTGTGTGTGCAGGTGGAAAGAAGGAGGGGTGCATGGGGAGGAGGGGGACAGCAGTGTGAAGTATGTGAAGTCTTTCTCTTGTCCTCCGTCTCTGGCTCACTTACTCCCGTTGTTGACAAAGTGCCCCAGGTTGGGACACACACACTGTCCTCCAGCTCGTTTCTCTAATAGGTTTTAGTGATGATCCCTGGTGGTAGAGACAAGGTCAAGCCATCATCACAGAGCAGAGGAGACACAGACACACACACCGACACACACACCGCACGGCGTGGGAAAGGGACGAGAGGGTAGAGGAACAGAAAAGAAACATGGCTACATGTGGTACTTAATATTGTCAAATGCTGATCAATGATCGATTGCTAAACTAAAATTGTAGTCATTCCATTGTTATACAGTACAAAAGTTTATCTCTGCGATAATCAAAAGTCGATTTTTTCCGAGACACAAACACACTAAGCCTACTGACTAAAGCAAAGAAACCAGCAGCATCTCTCACTTCATTTCTCATCTCTCACACACTCTTGTGGGTTTTGTATTGGGTTTTGAATGACCTGATAACAGGTGGTTATTGTCTAGCCATGCAACAGAGAGCTAGCTACTTCTCTCCGGTCTTAAGGTTGTTCCCCAGTCCGGCTGGTGGCGGCCATCTTTGTTTGTTTGTCTTTGCCCGGAGGCGGGGGGCATTTAGAGTCAGTGGGCTGGGTGGGCTGGGGCTGAGTGGGCGGGGGACATGACTCGTTTCGCCTGCTGCCGGGGGCATGCTTGGCGGGGGCGGGGCTAGGTGTGCCGGGCGTGCCAGGGGAGTTGTGCGACGCCTGGCTGTTCTTCTCGTCTGAAAAAAGTTGTTTAATTACGTCAAAGAAGTTACTCAACGGGCTGCCTAGGTACACAGATGGGAAGAAAAGAAAAAAAGAGAGAGAACAAACAACGAATGAGCAATGGGGTTAACGTGAGGAGGAAGGAGGAGAGGGTGATGGGAAGGAGAGGGCGATGATGAGGAAAGGACTGGGGGTAACGTTCCAAGAGGTAGAAAGGAGACTCATGAGCCACGTGGATGGTAAAAAAGAGGATTTGATTATATGTGTTAGACTGTTAGTATATACATTAATACTGTCTCTAGGGTGATGGTGCGTCAGTATTAAAGTGCTAAGTTAGGAGACCTAACGTTTGAACAATAGTCATCTATTTAAAAAATGTAGGGTTCACATAAAACCAGTGGGCTTTTGAGTCTCTGTTCTACCTGGTTTGGGTGAGAGTGGTGACATAGGAGGGCTAGCTTGGGCTCTGGAAAGGTGATAACTACAAATACCAGGTTTGGGGCAGGGGTGGTCAAATCTGCATCCTAGAGAGTTACTGAGTGCAGGTTTTTGTTCCAGCCCTGCTCTAACACTCCTGATTTAGGTAGTGCAAGATCCTGATTAGAAGATGATTGGTAGAAATAGGAAGTGGTAGAGCAGGCCTGTAACAAAAGCCGGTATGCACAAATGCTCTCTTTCCGAAGAAAGGGGGGAGGAGAGAAAGGGATGGGAACGCGAGTAGCATTTCAGAGTACCACGAAACATAATGTCTTTGCCTTCCAAGCTCCTGGTAACTATCCCAGTCACCACAATAAAAGCATACCTTAGAATGAGTCCATACAGTGCTCACAGACAAACACAGACAACGTGAACCACATGCCATCATCACAGTAACATCACTCATCACACAATCAATTTCACTTTCAAGTAAGTGGTTTCCTGGACACAGATTAAGCCTTGTCCTGGACTAAAAAGCATGCACAGTGGAGGTCCTAAATTGAAAGTGCTGTTTAATCCAGTAACAGGCTTAATCTGGGTCTGGGAGGCCAGCCCTTAGTGTTCCACAGAGAGTCAAACATATACAAGTTTACTCCAAACCTCCTTGAAATCTATCAGTCTAACTGTCCTTTTAAAGTTAATTAGCTGGGTGTTGTTTTTGACCCAACACAACATACTTACGCAATGTCATCTTGCTATCACTTACCATTGTTCTTGTGCTACATAGCCATGTGTTATTGATGGTCTACAATGTGTTTTACCCATGGAATGGAAGGGAAGTGGACATTTGCATCAACACTAGTGTGCATCCCAACACACACTGTGCCATGCAAAGGATCACACACACACGCACGCGCACACACATGCACGCACGCGCACACGCACAGAGCTGTGCATTAGTGACACCATAGTGCGTTGATAGGGAGGTTAAGAGTCATCGGGTGTAGTGAGGGAGGCTCGGGCTAGTAGCTTGCTGTTTGCCAATCGAGTGAGTATTTCATTAGGGAAACAGTGGCTTGGAGGGTTTGCTGGTCAAAGTGTCTGAGAGATATCTGGGAGCAGAGTACACAGTCCCTCTCTAACACACCTCTACAGTGTCAGCCGGTTTATACAAATGAAGATTTGCATAAATATTTGTATACATTTGGCATTTTTTCTTCTGAAATTAATGCACATGGGTCCTTTTCTATGAGTATGAATTATGGCTGTTATCAACCGTTTAAAACATTTACTTCAGGTGTGCTTTAAAATCTTTTAGTTTTTTTTTTGCAAAATGCGATATCCAACGCACTAGTTTTCCCCAAGATGCACTATATCCATTATCCAGGTGGATGGAATGTTCTATATGATTTTTGCAGATGGTGCATTTTTCGAATCATTTCCATTATACGTAGTATACGGTATATTCAGCAAGTATTCAGACCCCTTCACTTTTTCATCATCTTTTTAAAAACTTTACAGCCTATTTCTAAAATGTATTAAATAAATGTTTCCCTCTTCACCCTATAATGACAAAGTGAAAACAGGTTTTTAGCCATTCTTTCAAATGTATTAAAAATAAAAAACAGAAATACCTTATTTACATAAGTATTCAGACCCTTTGCTATGAGACTCGAAATTGAGCTCAGGTGCATCCTGTTTCCATTGATCATCCTTGAGATGTTTCTAAAACTTGATTGGAGTCCACCTGTGGTAAATTAAATTGATTGGACATGATTTGGAAAGGCACACACCTGTCTATATAAGGTCCCACAGTTGACAGTGCATGTCAGAGCAAAAACCAAGCCATAACATCAAAGGAATTGTCCTGAGAGCTCCGAGACAGAATTGGGTCGAGGCCAGATCTGGGGAAGAGAACCAAAACATTTCTGCAGCATTGATGGTCCCCAAGAACACAGTTTCCTTCATCATTCTTAAATGGAAGAAGTCTGGATCCACCAAGACTCTTCCTAGAGCTGGCCGCCCGGCCAAACTGAGCAATCGGGGGAGATGCTCCTTGGTCAGGGAGGTGACCAAGAACCTGACGATCACTCTGACAGACCTCCAGTTCCTCTGTGGAGAAAGGAGAACCTTCCAGAAGGACAACCATCTTTGTAGCACTCCACCAATCAGGCCTTTATGGTAGAGTGGCTAGACAGAAGCCACTCCTCTTTAAAAGGACTGGGAGACTATTCAGGATCAAGGGAAAGATGAACGGAGCAAAGTACAGAGAGATCCTTGATGAAAACCTGCTCCAGAGCACTCAGGACTTCAGACTGGGACAAAGGTTCACCTTCCAACAGGACAACGACCCTAATTACACAGCCAATACATTGCAGGAGTGGCTTCTCGACAGGTCTCTGAATGTCCTTGAGTGGCCCAGCCAGAGCCTGGACTTGAACCCAATCGAACATATCTGGAGAGACCTGACAATAACTGTCCTGCGACTCTCCCCATCCAACCTGACAGATCTTGAGAGGAGAATGGGAGAAACTCCCCAAATACAGGTGTGCCAAGCTTGTAGCGTCATACCCAAGAAGACTCGACCGACTGGGCACACACTAGTTGAATCAATGTTGTTCCACGTCATTTCAATTAAATTACGTTGAACCAACATGGAATAGACGTCTGTGCCCAGTGGGAAGGCTGTAATTGCTGCCAAAGGTGCTTAAATAAAGTACTGATAAAGACCCTGAATATTTATGTAAATGTGATATTTCAGTTTATTTTTAATTCATTTATAAAAAATATAAAAAATAATAATAAACAGTTTTTGCTTTGTCATTATAGGGTACTGTGTGTAGATTGATGAGGAAAAAACTATTTAATCAATGCTGTAACATAACAAAAACGAAAAAAGTCAAGGGGTCTGAATACTTTCCAAATGCACTTGACATATAACTGTTTAAAACCCAATCGGGATACTTTTTCTTTTGGAGTTCTGTGGTTTGGGGTGGTTATACGGCGTTTTGCCACAAAAGATGATTATTTGTCTCTAAAATAAAATGACCTTGCAATATTTTCAACAAAATCACGTCTATTTTTTCGCTAGCCACCTAAGATATATTGTGTTCTGGAATCAAACGCTTCAAATGGAATGTCTTCCTCATACTTTGCATGGATGTTTAAAGTCCATGCATTTCAAAAAAAGGGGGGGGGGTCTGCTTCCATTGCTTCTCTTCAGACTCTCTGTTTCTCTCTCTCTACCCATCTGTCAGTCTGCCTCTAGCTAGGTCTCTGACTCTCTGTATGCAACTCTTTCTCTTTCTCAATCGTTAATTAGCTGGGTAGGGTGAAAGCTAATGTGAGATTAGAAATATTCTACTTGGGAGGGGGGGCACTCTCTCAAAGTACAAAAAGACGAGAAAATGTATTTGCGCAAACACACACACGCACGCACGCACACACACACACATACACACACACGTTTGCACACACACACACCTGGGTTCCTTTTTCTCATGGAATATTCACACGTACAAAGTAAGTCAGAATTTACACAGTATGAGTGTCCTGTGTAGTAGCTAATAGTACTCTTAAAACTTGGCACAGCATGCAGTCCCCTCTGGTCTCAGACACTGAAGGAGTGAGTGCAACCAGATTGCACAGATCTGTAACAAATATTATTCTAGCGGTTGACTTAATATTAGTAAAGGTTGCGTGCGGTTGGTCAAATCGTTTTTTTGTTGTTGGCTAAAACACATGCCCTAAGTGTGTTGCTGTCATACGTGACACACACTGTTCAGCATCCGTGTGTGATATCTAGCATTCAGTGTATTGATCCACCCCAGAGCCATACACACACACAGAGTTAGGCAAACTCAGTTTCAGTTTTGGAATGATCGAGGCAGCCATATTGGCACCAAAAAGTCCAAGACCATCACATCCATTGAATATTTGGAGCCGGCAAAGATGATCAGTTTCCAGACACTCTGTAGACCGTCTATGGCTCTGGTTGAAACCCGTGCATTCCACGCAGCATGCCAGACCAGTCATTCAGTTATTTTAGTGATTCTCTGCCAAGTGCAGTTAGATTGAAGCTGTGGATGATGACCAAAAGCAGGCTGGGATGGACTGACAGGTGAAAAAGTGAAAATAGGGAAAGAAAGAGATAGAGATGGATAGAAAAATGGATAGAACATACACGGCTACATGGTTGTGGTCAATTCCACCTCAACTAATTCTGGAGAACAACTGAACTTCAATTCACGCATTTTGGAAATCAAACAATATTTGAAATAATGTTTTTTTTTCGACTCATTCATTGCATTTCAATGAATTCCCTGGAATATGGTAAAAACCTTTGACCCCAACCCTGAAGAAAGAGAGAAACAGGGACAGAGACATTGACCGATGACGGGGAGAAAGCGAAAGAAAGAAAGCGAGAAGGAAGGAAAGAAACAAAGAAGGAAAGAAAAGAAAAAACGAGTGAAAGCAATAGTGAAAGAGTGGTGGGGGTGAGTTATTGATGGAGAAAGTGATGGGGGTGCTGCATACAGTGAACCATTTAAAGAGGGATGGGGATGAGTTATTGATGGAGAAAGTGGTGGGGGTGCTGCATACAGTGAACAATTTAAAGAGGGATGGGGATGAGTTATTGATGGAGAAAGTGGTGGGGGTGCTGCATACAGTGAACAATTTAAAGAGGGATGGGGATGAGTTATTGATGGAGAAAGTGGTGGGGGTGCTGCATACAGTGAACCATTTAAAGAGGGATGGGGATGAGTTATTGATGGAGAAAGTGGTTGTGGTGCTGCATACAGTGAACCATTTAAAGAGGGATGGGGATGAGTTATTGATGGAGAAAGTGGTGGGGGTGCTGCATACAGTGAACCATTTAAAGAGGGATGGGGATGAGTTATTGATGGAGAAAGTGGTTGTGGTGCTGCATACAGTGAACCATTTAAAGAGGGATGGGGATGAGTTATTGATGGAGAAAGTGGTGGGGGTGCTGCATACAGTGAACCATTTAAAGAGGTATGGGGATGAGTTATTGATGGAGAAAGTGGTGGGGGTGCTGCATACAGTGAACCATTTAAAGAGGGATGGGGATGAGTTATTGATGGAGAAAGTGGTGGGGGTGCTGCATACAGTGAACCATTTAAAGAGGGATGGGGATGAGTTATTGATGGAGAAAGTGGTGGGGGTGCTGCATACAGTGAACAATTTAAAGAGGGATGGGGATGAGTTATTGATGGAGAAAGTGGTGGGGGTGCTGCATACAGTGAACCATTTAAAGAGGGATGGGGATGAGTTATTGATGGAGAAAGTGGTGGGGGTGCTGCATACAGTGAACCATTTAAAGAGGGATGGGGATGAGTTATTGATGGAGAAAGTGGTGGGGGTGCTGCATACAGTGAACCATTTAAAGAGGGATGGGGATGAGTTTTTGATGGAGAAAGTGGTGGGGGTGCTGCATACAGTGAACCATTTAAAGAGGGATGGGGATGAGTTATTGATGGTGAAAGTGGTGGGGGTGCTGCATACAGTGAACCATTTAAAGAGGGATGGGGATGAGTTATTGATGGTGAAAGTGGTGGGGGTGCTGCATACAGTGAACCATTTAAAGAGGGATGGGGATGAGTTATTGCTGGAGAAAGTGGTGGGGGTGCTGCATACAGTGAACAATTTAAAGAGGGATGGGGATGAGTTATTGATGGAGAAAGTGGTTGCATACAGTGAACCATTTAAAGAGGGATGGGGATGAGTTATTGATGGAGAAAGTGGTGGCATACAGTGCCTGATAACAGTTCCCATCAGTGACAGGGTGAGTCCCAGGCAGTCAAAGTGATAAGACTGCTAGCTGGTACGTGTGCTAAATGTGTGAACTGGAGAGTGGTGTGTGTGTGTGTGTGAACTGAAACCTGTGTTCTTCGCGCCTGGTGTAGGGTGTAGGGTGTGTGTGTGTGTGTGTGTGTGTGTGTGCGCGTGCGCGTGTGTGTGTGTGCGTGTGCGTGCGCATTAAAGGGAAATACATTTTTAAAAATCCAACTTCTCCAGCACCACCCCTACATATGTAAAAATGGCGTGTTTCTATGTTTTGTCGTAAAAAAAGATAGAGGAAGTTACGTATTTCCCATGACGTCATCGCCCAATTAGTAGAAAAGGCATACTCATAAATGGTTCAAATGCACACAGATGATTTCATTGGAAACACTTATCTTCCTCTACCTTTTTTTTGTTTACTACAAAACATAGAAACACGTCATTTTCATGTATGTTGATGTTGAGCTGGCGCTGGAGTTGATGAATATGAAGGACATTTGATACACGTCCCTTTAACACACAGTGTACACTTCACCAACGTTTGGATGATGACTTGATTATCTTAGTCAGGTGTTAAAGCACTAGACTAGGACACACGCATTAGTCTGCACACTCTCATACTGTGGGCCCAGGAGTAAAAAAAGATGGCACTTGCCTTATTATATTCTATAGTATGTACTATGTAATGCATGTAATGCCGTGTCTCACCAGCAGTGGGAGCTGTTATCAAGTGAAGAAACACCCACATTTATACAGTCCAGGCACACACACAAAAAAACAAGGACAAGTGAAGAACAGAACGTGACTCTGTCTTTCTTTTCTCCCATTCCTCCCTGTTCAATCCATCTTCATCCCAGAATATAAAACCATATAATACATACATGTACTGAGCTAATGTGAGGAGGATCGTTCTGAACTGCTACATCATTTTGGTCCATATTCTCTATATGGGAAAGGTTATACTGGACACAAGTTCAACAAAACAACCTCTTGACCTAGAGCTGGTTGGAAAGTTTAAAAAGTAGGCAGAAAACCATTGTCAAATGAATGACGTTTGTTTAGGTCATGACTGGGCACTGGTGTGTGAATGTAAGGAAGTCAGGAGAGTGTGTGCCCCCCTCTAGACGTCTCGAGGATACCAACGTTGTTGCTTTGTTGGTGCCGGGTGCATCTGCCATGGTGTGGGCCATGCATGTGGAGATGCCTTGTGCAAAAGCGTGTGAGTCGAGCCGCACTGTGACTGTGGCGTTGCCGTGAGCTACGGGGATGCCGGGAGGAGGAGGAGGGGGGGGGGGGGGTTAGTGGAGGGGTGTAGGGGGGCGAGGGGGAGGGTCTCTACTTACCAGAGATCTGCTGGACCCCGGGCTGGTCATGTGAGCTCATCAGCTGAGCCTGAATGGTCTCAACCACACGCTTGAAACGGCGACTAGGTCCTGGTGAGAGAGAGGGAGAGGGGGTGAGACAGAGAGACAAATGAGGGAGGTAGAGAGTGAGGGGGAGAGAGAGAGAATGAGGAGAGAGATAGAGAGGGAGGCAGAGAGAAGGTAGAGGAAGGGAGTGAGAGAGAAATTGAGAGAAACAGAGAAAAACACTTAGGGCTTGATTGACTGAAAAATAAGAATTGCTCTTGAAAATAACCAGAATAATAGACAGAAAACAAGCGTGGGATGTTGAAACACAATGCCACACCAGTAGGACGCAAAGAGTGCCAACGTTATGGAAACAATGACATCATTTCTATTCGATTGTCCTCACAATAGCCTCAATGAAGCTTCGATTTTAATTCAAACACATGCCCTGTAAATCGAAATGGAATTCAGCGCAATTAAATAAGAGTATGTTCAACATCAATTTAACATAAGTTATCCACATCGGATTCAGCAGACGTACTGCAGAGACAACACAGAATATTTGGCTAGAGATGATGCTCCAGTGTCATTGGCCAGAGGTTGTCCTTTGACACTCAGCAGGGACTAAAGTGCAGTGTGATTGTGGTGGGAAACGGTCTCTGGTTTTCTGTCCTTCTTCTCACCTGGCTCCTGTGTAATGGCGCTTGCATCAGCGTGGATGCGTGTGTGCTTGTGCACGTGTGTATATATTCAGGAAGTGTCTGTGTGTATACAGTGTTTGCGTGTGTATGTTAATATGTGTGTGTGCTCGCATGTGCCTGCCCGACTGCCCGCCTTTCCGTGTGTGTTACCTGAGAGCAGGGTGAAGGTGACCGAATAGATGCCGTTCTCTTTGGTGGCGGCGGTGCTCTCTGTGTGGGTGATGTCCACCTGGAACTTGACCGGCTTCTGAAACACAGTAGGCCCGGCAGTAGACTTATACTCCGCCCGGAAACTAGTCTGACTGATCACACTGTGGCTCAGACTGGGGATCTACATGAGAGAGAGGAGAAGGGAGGGAGAGGGGGGGGGGAGGTGGGAAGCAGGAGGTAGAGGGAGAGAGATGGGAAAGGGAGGTGGAGGGTGGGAGAGAGAGAGCGGAAACAAAGAGTGCACAGGATAAAGAGAGAGAAAACAATCCGTTTACATACAGAGACCATGTGTGACGAGTGAGAAAAAGGATATGATACACGGGCTAAAATACAGAGAAGAGGCAAGACAAGGAGGGACAAGACAGGAAGAGACAACACTGAATGTGTTCCACTACAGCACAGCGCTGTCAGGAACCATCAGACTCTGAGTCAAATACAATAGACAGCGCTGAAGAGACAAGGCACACACAGCAACAACAGTGTTGGGCTACAGGGACTAAGGTGCCTTTTAAAATGAACTGAAATAAATCTGCTGGGTAATAAAGCGGACGTGTTAAGGTTAGACAATGGACTAGGTGCAGGGTTAATGCAAGCCAACTACTGTAGCGTACGATAACGGTTGTGCCATGAGTGTTTAGTGTCAAAGTGACTTTCCATCCGTCGTCGTGACTGTTTTGACGCTGTGTTCGACCGTTATAACGACACAGCTATGGCCAGTGTGGCCAAGAAAAAAACTTTAGAAGACTCAATCAAGCCCTTTCCTTGGCACTTTTTAATGTCAGAAACCAGACCGCTGTGCACCAATCAGATACAGACTACATAAAGCAGGCTGCTGTTCACTGATTACACAATGACGCTGACCTTCACTGGGAAAGCAACAGAGGGCAGTACCACTGACGAAAAGTTGCTCTAAATCGAAAGAAAAATCACAGTTGCTTCACAGTGAATTTATCCACTTCGCCTCAAGGACAAACCAATGAACATAGCCATCTGATTCAGAAGGGGTTGGGTTAAATGCGGAAGACACATTTCAGTTGAATGCATTCAGTTGTACAACTGGTATCCCCTTTTCCCTTTCACTTTGCATGCTAGCTCTAATAATGATTTCAACGTTTGAAGACGAGGAACTTTGAAATATAATTCCGTACAACAAGTCAAATGGCATCATAAGTAGGGGGGGTGACAAAGGACAGAGCAAGTGAGAGAGAGGAGAGAGAGAGAGAGAGAGGGAGAGAGAGAGAGAGAGAGAGAGAGAGCGAGAGAAGAAGATGTACACACACAGTAGATGGAGAGGGAGAGAAAGAGGAGCGGCGAAGGGGTAAAGAGGTGTGATGAGGAAGTTCTTACAGAGAGGAAGGCGTGAACGATGTCTGCTTTGATGGAGCTGAGAGGCTTGTCTCTGATCACCACAAAGATCTGCTCCTCTTTCTCCAGGTTGATGAAGTTACCAAACCATGACTTCTTGGCAAGCCTGCAGGGAGGGAGAAAAAAAAGTTTTATGAGGACACACACACACACACACACACACACACACACACACACACACACACACACACACACACACACACACACACACACACACACACACACACACACACACACACACACACACACACACACACACACACACACGTACGCATAAACACACACAGTGTAAGTGCATTCTCACAGACACACACATGTCAACGAACTGGAAGCACACACACACACACATACACTTAATTTAGTATCTGCTGGGGAGAATACTAATGCCTCATGTCAAGAGGAATAACTAACATACTGCCACACTCATTTGCATAATGCAACATTTACCATGCTTCGTCTGATCTTTAAGGGTAATGTACAGAAACGGTTTAAGTTTCCAAAATCACTTTGTCCCTCCAGTCCTGGTCCAGGTGTGTTTGGTGACTATAATGTATGCCATGACAATTATAGTCAGAGGAGTTGGTTAAAGCACATTCATATCTGAACCAGGCTATTCTGTTTCCGCCTCCCTCTGTCATCTAACTTCAACCCTTGTGCATGTTCTGTAAGCCCTCTTCCTCCCTCTGCTTGTCCAAACGGCCAAATGGCCTCATATTGGTCCCCAATAGCAATGACATCATCCTGACTACCTTTGCAACTAACCTACCTCAAGGCGCCATCCTCGTTTCTGCCTCATCTCCAACTATCCAACCAGACTCTAGCTGTGGCTCTCTGTCTGTGAAGCAAACTGGAACTAAACCACTGAAATATTCATGCGGAACAATTCCCTAAAAATAGCCCAATCAACGGGAAGGAGAGAGGGATGCAATACTGGGAAGAGGTCAATTTGCATAATTGTGGGGATTGTTCACACAGGCCTCTTGGGCAGAAACCTCTTCTGTCTGTACCTTACGTAGTCACTCGCCCAGTGGCGAAAACACCAGAGAGGTAGAAAGGTAGAATGAGTTGACTCTCGTGCACATGTATGTAACAGAGGTGGTTCAGTGACCCACAATCAAGTGACAAATCACCTTGCCTGAGACCTGCAGCTCCCTGAACTAATGTCTCCAGACGTTAGCTTAACGGGCCAACATCGGTGAAGCAAAATCACTAGAAACCTTGCCTGATACCTATTTCATTTAATTTTAGGGGGTAGATCAGCTTTAATATTGCAGATAGATTGTGGCTTCCATCAATGTAATTGTCTGCATCATTTTCAAGCCACCATACATATTTTTTGTAAATATATATATATATATATATATATATATATATATATATATATATATATATATATATATAAAATATATAATATGTAAATATTTTCCTTTATTATTTTCCCCTAACCCTTCCACCCCTCCCCTAATTGGAGTAAGCTAATGGACAACAACTCTTAGGCTTCTACTTCCAGATTATAAATACTATATACATTTTATGGACACAGTATATTTGACATTAGTTATCTTTTGTTTGTTTTTAGTCCCATCCTTCAGCTCCCCTCAACCCATCCCATCTATCTCTGAACACCATCCAGTTTTCATTTCTATTTGCCATATATGTTTTCAACTGTGCTGTGATGTTTCACAAGAGTTCTGAACCTTTCTATTCGAAAAATTGGCCCAGAGTTGTCCGAGTTTGGCCGGTGTAGGCCATCATTGTAAATAAGAATTTGTTCTTCATAACTGACTTTGCAGAGTTAAATAAAGGTTAAGGTAAATTATACAAAACAAGCTATGGACAGTACTAAAACAAATGATCTAATGATTCTCTCTCTTCGCAGAAAAATGGTTGTATCCCCCATATACAGTGCCTTCGGAAAGTATTCACACCCCTTGACTTTTTCCACATTTTGTTACATTACAGCCTTATTCTAAAATTGATTAAATAAATAATAATCTCAGAAATACCCCATAATGACGAAGTGAAAACAGGTTTTTAGAAATGTTTGCAAATGTATTAAAAATAAAAAACAGATATAGATACAGAAATACCTTATTTACATAATTATTCAGACCTTTTGCTATGAGACTCGAAATTGAGCTCAGGTGCATCCTGTTTCCATTGATCATCCTGGCGGACTCTAAAACTTGATTGGAGTCCACCAGTGGTAAATTCAATTGATTGGACATGATTTGGAAAGGCACACACCAGTCTATATAAGGTCTCACAGTTGACAGTGCCAAGCCATGAGGTCGAAGGAATTGTCCATAGCGCACTGAGACAGGATTGTGTCGGGGCACAGACCTGGGAAGCGTGTCCAAATATTTCTGCAGCATTGAAGGTTCCCAAGAACACATTCTTAAAAGGCAGTTTTAACCACCAAGACTCTTCCTAGAGCTGGCCGCCTGGCCAAACTGAGCACTCGGGGGAGAAGGTTCTTGGACAGAGCTCTAGAGTTCCTCTGTGGAGATGGGAGAACCTTCCAGAAGGACAACCATCACTTCATCACTTCACCAATCAGGCCGTTATCGTAGAGTGGCCAGATGGAAGTCACTCCTCAGTAAAAGGCACATGACAGCCGGCTAGGAGTTTGCCAAAAGGCACCTAAAGACTCTCAGACCATAAGAAACAAGATTCTCTGGTGTGATGAAATCACGTCTGGAGGAAACCTGGCACCATGAAGCACGGTGGTGGAAGCATCATGCTGTGGGGATGTTTTTCAGCGGTAGGAACTGGGAGACTAGTCAAGATCGAGGCAAAGATGAACGGAGCAAAGTACAGAGAGATCCTTGATTAAAATCTGCTCCAGAAAGCTCAGGACCTCAGACTGGGTCAAAGGTTCACCTTCCAGCAGGACAATGACCCTAAGCACACAGCCAAGACAACGCAGGAGTGGCTTTGGGACAACTCGATCAAACATCTCTGGATAGACCTGATAATAGTGTCCAGCAACGCTCCCCATCCAACCTGACAGAGCTTGAGAGGATCTACAGAGAAGAATGGGAGAAACTCCCCAAATACAGGTGTGCCAAGCTTGTAGCATCATACCCAAAAAGACTTGATGCTGTAATCGCTGCCAAATGTGCTTCAACAAAATACTGTGTAAAGGGTCTGAATATATGTAAATGTGTAACGTAACTAAATGTGGAACCAGTCAAGGAGTCTGAATACTTTCCGAAGGCACTGTATATAACATTCTATTGGTTGTAAGAATTTTGTATAATAATTTAAATTGAACAACTCGAAGTTTTGAATCCAGTGTCGTTTTGTATATCAGTTGATAAACTATGTGCCATAGATTCGGTACATCAAAAATCTTGCCAACTATTTTGCAATCTATATGGCACAGCTGTACTGTTTTTGGTCCCTAAATTAAACTGGTATACTTTTCATTTATTACAATTTTCTTTAACCAATTGTGGTCTTTAATGCAGGTCTGACAGACAAGTTCCTTACTTTCACCCCCTTCCACTTGCCTCTTCCATTTTTGCAGTAATGCTGCAATCAGCTGATTGTAATTTTGAGAAGAGCAGACATTTCCACATATTTGTGTTAGCTGCATGTGTGACATAACTCCACCAGTCCTATTTATTTAAAGAAAAACTTTAAATGTTTTTCTCCAAACATATTTTTGATCAATTAGTATATTTTAATTTAACCTAATATTTGTTGTATTATTTGTTCAGTCTTTTCTGGTGAATTAAACTCAAATTGCAACCAACTTTCTATGGCTTGTTTTAAAAATAGTCATATTTTGTAGATTATTTAATTTTCAAATAACTGAAAGTGAATGATTGTAATCTGAATAATCGTTAAAAAAAAAGGCCATTGTTGAACATTTGGTGAGACATTCTTACTAATCTGCTAGAGAACCATATCGGATTTAAGAACACATTTTAAATGAGTGATCCTTTAGTGAGAGGTCTAATGCTGTAATATTTAATCATTTCTGCACCCCAAATTCATATTCATTATATAAATAGGTCCGTTTAATTTTGTCTGGCTTGCCGTTCCAAATAAAATTGAATATTTTTTGCTTAATTAAGTTGCAAGGTGTAGGCAAGCTCATTAGCATATAGGTCAACTGGGATGTGACTAAAGACTTGTGTTAGATCTCCGAACGAACGCATAGGCTGACGCACATCCAAAACTGTTCTGTCGAGGTGCTGCCTAAGGAGAGTAAACTACAGGAAGAAAGTCGCACACTCTATTTACGCCCTCGTGGATATAGCAAACAACGTTTCGGTACGCAGCGCCTTCTTCAGGGGTTTGGGAGCATAAGTAGAGTGTGCGACTTTCTTTCTTGACCTCAATGTTTGTCAAATGTTGTATTCGTGTTTTCCGGGGTCACTCACTCTGGTGAAGAGTCTGGCGTGAGGCTGGACATGTCCTCCTGGGTGGGGACTGTGGAGAGAGGCAGAGGTCAAAAGTGAAAGGTTAAAGGCCCAATGCAGTCAACAACATTATTTCTCTGTGTTTGGTATACATTTCCACACTATGAGGTTGGAATAATACTTTGAAATTGTGAAGATGATGATTACCCTTTTAGTGTAAGAGCTGTTTGAAAAGACCACCTGAAATTTCAGCCTGTTTTGGTGGGATGGAGTTTTGGCCTACCTGGTGACATCACCAGAAGGTACATTTGTCAATAGACCAACAAGACAGAGAGTTCGAAACCTCTCTGCCGATAACAGCTCGTTTTCAGTTTTCCGCTCCCCACTCAGTCCATTCCCAGACAGCCCTAGCAAAATTCTCACTTGAGAAATCGCTTTTTTACTGAGAAGCAATTTTTGTTTCTTTTTGACCATTTTCATTCAAAACAATATACTTAATTGTCAACCAAATTTTTTTGATACTGAGATAAAAACAGGCTGCATTTGACCTTTAAAGGTGAAAAGGTCAGACCAATGGGCAACGTCGCCCATTGATTGACATCTGAGAGCACTATTGTTTATAAAATGCTTTGTCTTTTACCATTGTATTACCATCATCTACAATGGTTATTCTGGATAAGATGGAAAATATCCCTTTACGTTGTATAAATCCAGTCAGGGAAAGGAAAGGGATACCTAGTAGGTTGCACAACTGAATGCATTCAACCGAGAAGCAGTTGTTGTGGGGGTTAATTGCCTTGCTCAAGGGCAAAACAGCAGAGTTTTCCACCTAGCCGGCTCTGGGATTCTGTCCCAACGCTCTAACCGCTAGGCTACCCTCCCGCCCCTTAGTAATGGAGGATTTCAACGATCTATCATCGTGCAGCACATATTACATGACAACTTACCTACAGGCATTAAAACATTATACCACTCATTGGACAAAGAAAAATACACCCTACAGTTTCCCCAATTACATATATGAGCTTACACGCTTTGAGAACCAACATAACGCCTATGGTAAAGCTCTGAAACTATACGCTCCTTACAACGCCAACAATTCTTCTTCTCACCTTTGCTCCTCTCGTCGGGAATGGAATAGCCGTTGATTTATAATGTACATGACTAATCATATCGAAGTTAATCGGACTAGCATAAAGAACTACCTCCCCCGTGGTTTAATAAGGTTATATCACAACGTATAGGACAGAACCATTACTGTTAACCCGCTTGAGATGAATGCAGATATTCCCCTGTGCTAAGGCTGGGAGAGTGTAAAATATATTTTCTAACCGTACTGTATGATTTGTGTATAGGTAGGATTTTAAAAGTCATGGTGACCTATCCCCTTGACCAGGTGGTTCCAGCACGTCGTTACCCTGGGGATGATCTACGCAGCCCAGAAAGATGTAGCTGTGAGCCACCAAAGGGTCCCATTCTTATACCTACTGTTAGTGTTTGTGGACACCCTGCCTCATTCCCTCAGTCCAGTCCAGTACCTTGCATTTTCCTGCGATGGAAGCGCGGCGAGCCCAGGAAGCTGTTCTTGATGGAGTTGAGACGCGTCCTCCAGGGCAGTCCGCCGATGGAGGGGCTGGGGGGCGGCGTGGGGCTGGGGGTGCCTGCCGGGCTATCCTTGGGCGTGTGCACCGGAGTGCCCTTGGGGGTGGGGAGGGGGCTCCCCAGCGGAGAGGGGTGTGGAGTCACCTGTATGGTGGGGACAGATTTGTGACCGTTGTGGTCAGGGTGGAGGCGGTGCCGGCGAAGGGGGGACATGGGTGGCATCGGGGACAGGGGGATGGAGAGCTTAGGGGGCACGGTGAGGGGCGGGTGGCGGCGTGGCCGCGGGCTGTTGGTGACGCAGGGGGGGCTGCCCAGGGGTGATGAGGGGGAGGTGGGCTCCGACTTGGGGGTGGTTGGGCTGTCAGCCAAGTTGGGAAGTGGGTTGGACCTGGTGGTCTGAAGGGGCTTCTCAGACACTTTGGGCTTGGCGGGGAGGGTCTGTGTGCGGGGGTGCATCAGGGGGGACCCCATCTTTGGCGTGTAGGAGTTGGGGAGCGGATGTGGGTGCACGCGATTAGCCCCCCCTACCCCGTTATGGTTAAGACGGGACTCTGGGGAATGGGTGGGGCTACAGTTGGGCGACTGACAGAGGTCCGGCGACTGGGGCGGGATAAAGAAGCGCCGGACCGGCTGCGATTGGACACGCACCGTTAGATTGACAGCGCAGGCAGCCAATGAGAGACCACGCCCAGAAGCCAAGGGACATATATAGAAAACACCACAACCCAATAAAGGTGGATTGCAATGAAAAGGCACCAGGAAAAAAACCAGCAATATAGTAAGAAATGACATGGAGGAGAGGATAGGTGGAGCGAGTGACACACAGGCAGGGAGAGTGGTGAGAGTGCAGAAAGAAAGACAAGAAGAACATGCCATTAGCACAACCAGCCAACCAGGAGGCAGCAGCACCATGGGGGGGACAGAAGTGTAGAACATTACAAGCATTCATGAAGCCAAACCCAAACCGGCAACCGAAACAGCACCCGACGCTAACTGCATTAGCTCCCAGACTGCATTGTTGGAAAGCAGCCGTACTGCATGCACAATGCTGTGGTATGAATGACATAGCAACTATCATGACAGGACATGAACGTTTATGACAGCTAATGAAAACTGGCATGTGTTCAAAGTTTATTGCAAGGCTTATCGGCTTTTTGTTGTGTCACTCATATGGCAGCATTGTTGAAGTGTTTATGTCGACTGCCTTGCTGAAGTGATCCTAATGAAATATAACGCATGAGCGTGTATGTCCCTGTGTGTGTGTGTGTGTGTGAGTGCATGTGGGTGCTCTAAAGTTTAAAGGTCAAATTATACTCCTAAACCCTAATCCCCTGTAGAATGATCCCATCAATGTGTGACACAATATGTAGCCTTACATAATCGGCACAATATATATACTTAAAAAAGGAGGACTGAAATGGCATCACCACTATCTGAACCAAGTCTTTTACAGTATCACTCAGCATTAAAAAAAGGATAGGAAGTCACATTTAGGCACCATGCTGACAGACATAAATATTTGCCCGAAAGAAATATATCCTTAACTATGAAACTTATACAGAATCGTTCACGACACTGACAGTTCAGCAAGAAGAGGCAGAATATGGGATGACTGCATGTTTGTATCCTCGCTAAGGGCTGGCGTTAAAAATGCATGGCCTTAGTAAAAGAACGGAGGAACTGTGCATGCTACCTAGGAGCTGGTGAGATGATTTGTAGCCCAAACTTTTACAGTCATTTTATAACATGGCAGCACTTTCTAATGTATTCCCTCATCGAAGATGACTTTGATGGATTATGTTACTATTTTATAGTACTGGTCATTGAACACTGAAATCCCACATATGGGATTTCAAATAATGGATGTGTTTGCAATCTGATGAGCTGTTGGGGGAATTAAGACCTTTCAAACAAGAACGATGGGTTCCCTCATCGGTACTTAAGCCCTTATGAGACATCACAAGAAGCCCTGTGACATGCAGCCTACATAGCTCTGTCGTAACGATGATACGACGACAGTCGTAACAGGTCATGATAACCAATCATACGTGACAGTGTAACAACTGATACTAACCCATTAATGACACAAAATCCTGATGCCAGCGTTATGTCAGGTGTCATTAGTCATGCCCTGTGTTTTGGGCTATCATGACATGTGACATAGATTTTAACCTTCCTTTGAAGCCTTTTCCAGAAATAGAATTACACCAAAAATGAACGCAATTGTCTGAGGATGGTGCTGGACCGTCTGACATACAAATAAAAACAGTTTAAAGAAAAAGCTTTTAAATAAAGTTAAAATCCAGGTCTTGTGACATGATTGTCCAAAACACATGGCCCTAGTCATAAGCTGTCATAGGGTATAGAGACGGGTAGCTTTACACTATTCTTATGACAGGATTATGCAGGCTTCACGTCAGATTCCTCCATGAGCTGCCTTATTCATAGCCTTATGAGTGGCCGTAGTGAGTGAATAGCAGCGTGTGCATTCCGGTGACAACCGCATCACAGCAGAGCTAGCGGTGAGGTGAGTTGGTGCGGTGCAGTGTAGGCCCCGGTGGGCCAGCGGGGGGGGGGGGGGGGGGGTACGGAACAACCGAACTCTTACCCTGGGACTGCTGAGAGGACTAGTGGAGAGACCGGAGGACGCTCCACTGATAGACCGTGACCTGTAGACACACACGCAGACACACAGGTTAAAGAGATCCTCTGACAATGCAATATGGGCGACTGCAACGGGAAAACACTGAACACTACAATATGAGCACACACTGGCACACCCCTAGCTGAAGGGAGGACAGAAAGCATGGGGGACAAACGCATATAAGCTTCAAAAGGAGTAGGATGAAGTTGCCCCTACACACTGATCTAAGATTGGTTTTGTGATTTACCCCATAATGGTTCAAGCTGCAATTTGGGAGGGTAAGCTGATCTTAGATCTGTGCATAATGGCATTTTCTAGCAGAAGCTTCTGGAAGAAGTGGAGGAAAGAGATCAGAATAAGACGAGTTCATTAAACTAACGTAACTACCTTGAACACAGTTGTATGTGGCTGTAGCACTTTGTACTGTATGCCGCTATCTGTACTTTTTGAAAACTTTGCCCTGAGCTAAAAAGGATGGCGGAGATTGAATCATACGTTGGTAAGTAGAGGAGATTGACTCAAACAAGGATGGATAACTGTGGATGTAGACAGGGTTATTTCACCCCTGGGGAGGGAGTCTGTTCAGGTCGGGATTTCTGAGCTGTTTTATTAAACACATTTCTCTCTGTCTTTCAATCTCTCCCTCTCTCTCTCTCTCTCCCGCTCTCTCTCATTTCAATTCAATTCAAAGGGGCTTTATTGGCATGAGAAGCAATGTTTATATTGCCAAAAGCGAGTAAAATAAACAATCACAGATAAACAATTAACATTAAACACACACAAGTTTGAAATGTTATATTATCCATTATGTGTAGTGTTGTTAGAATGTGCACATAGAAGAAGTACAAATGGCAAGGGGAAATAAATGAACAGATAAATATAGCTTTCATTTACGTTGCTGTTTGTTTTCCGCTGGTTGCCCTTTTCTATAGCAGCAACTTGTCACAGATTTTGCTGCGATGAGTGCATACTGCCGGTATTTCACATAACAGATATGGGAGTTTATCAATATTTGATTTGTTTTCAAACTATTTTGGGGTCCATGTAATGTGAGGGAAATAAGTATTTCTTATATCATCGCACATTTGCCAGGAGGTTAGGATGTGCAGATCAGTTTCCACCTCATTTTGTGGTGAGTGTGCACATAGCCTGTCTTCTCTTGAGAGCCAGGTCTGCCTATGGCGGCCTCTTAATAGCAACATAGCCTGTTTTCCTCAGTTTTTTATCAGTCATAGTGGTCACGCTCTCTCTCACTCTCTCTTTCGCTCTCCCTCTTACTCACTCTCTTCCTGGCTCATCACGCTCTCCATTTCTCTTTTTTTTTCTCTCTCTCTCTCTATCTCTCTCTCTCTGTCTGTCAATCTCTGTCTCCCTCTTCCTCTACCTTGCCTTTTATCTCTGATGAGGCATCAGAGCTGTCCTTGTGCAGAGCTTCAAATGGCTCGTGTGTACAATATGACTAACACAGTCACAGTGGCTGTAGACTAAAACGGCAGACCGTTGAAAGGTTTGGTGTGTGTTGGCTTTTAAATACTAGATTGGGTGTAATGGCCAACCGTGTCTGTCTACATGACAACAAGACATGCAAAGCATCAGGGTCCAAAGTCAACATCGATAAATACTTCAAACATGTCAGCTATGCCACGATTACACACACACACACACACACACACACACACACACACACACACACACACACACACACACACACACACACACACACACACACACACACACACACACACACACCTCAAAATGAATCACTGCCGTGTCTCTATTCTACTCCAGTTGAGCCTTTTCATTCTTTATTTACAATTCATTCACTTTTCATGTCTTCCTTTTATTTATTCCCCTTCTCTTGTCCATCCTCTGTTGTCAACCCCTCCCTTCCTCACATCACATAGGGCCACTGATGACAAGCGAAGGTTCGGGGATTTCATTTGCCATCGACGATTTGGCTATTTTGTTGGAAACTAAAATTGAAACAGTAAATCACGGTTAAATATGCTGCAGTGTGGCGCGCACGTGCACTCGCACACACACACACACACACACACAAACGCTAAGCTTCAACCTCAGGGAAGGATTTCACCCATCTGGATTACAAAGTGGCGACAGTAATACAAAAACGTAAGGCGAGCGAACGAGAACCGAAGAGCTGAGTTGCCTTTTCACCGAACCGCAATGGAATCGCCCAGACGGGGTTCCACACAGACGGACTTCGATGTCACAGTAGAGACACAGGAGATGATGTAACGGTACTGCACCACACACTACATGAAACTGTAACAACGGAAGAAGATTTATGAAGGGAGACATACTACAAGCCACAGAGTTAAGATGCAGAGGAGTTTCCCTTAGAGGTCTCTCTATGAGCTTGCCATACTGTATTTGGACATGTAGTAAATATTGATAACTGAGTACATATGAGTCAAATTGCAAGTTGTTCTATCATTGAAATGTGATACAAAACGAGGCAACGGTGTATTTTAGGACCATGCGGATGCTTCCGAGCTGTCGGGTAGGCTGATTGGAGTGTTTATCCGACAGGATAAAAAACTTAAAAAAAACGAATAATAATTATGTCCTCCCCACTTCTAAAACCAAAGTAGGGCCCCTGCATATACATATAGTCATATGCTTTCAGTCAATCCTATTTTGCGTGTGTAAACTTTGGAAATGTAATGGCTGTTCATGCCTTATTCTGCTGTATGTTGATGGTGGGCCGGGTGAGGCGTTTTTTAATTACAACACTTTATTGTGCTTGTGTGTGCGATCATACACACCTTGCCAAGATCAGGTAGTCTTTCAAGCACATAATTGAAAGAAATCTGTTGTTCGATGCCGATGAAATACAATGTGTGTTTGTGTGTACGTGTGCACTGGTGTGCATGTGTGTGTGTGTGTGTTTACCACTGTATCGCTCTAATTAAATAATGGAGATAAAAGACTATTCAGAGGGATGTGATTGCCTTATTTCCATCCCTATTTGTTCTTCTCTTCTTCGCTCCAGCAAAACGCCCCATCTGCATTCCCACCAATTAATTTATGCTAATCGCTCTCTGTACGGTGCGGTGGGGTGGGGGGGGGGGGCGGATCGGGGAAGCGTCTCTAAACTGTGTTCCTGGACACAAGGTCATCCGTGAATAGGCTTTGAAAGGAAGATTGGACCTGACTCACCATGGTGTGGTAACCTCACAAATAGACGGGCAGCAGACAAACAAATTCACACATGCATGGGAGCGGAAACAGGCACACACACACATACGTTCAGGCACACACGCACGCGCGCACACACACACACACACACACACACACACACACACACACACACACACACACACACACACACACACACACACACACACACACACACACACACACACACACACACACACACACACACACACAGACACACAATGGGGAAGGAGGCAAAACAGGGAAACGAGGAAGTTGACCTAAAATTGGGATTTGCCCTGGGACGCCGAAACTACAGCATCAAAGGAAAGAGAGGGGCCAAAAGAAGGAGGAGGAGAGGAGGATAAGATGCTTTTGATGTGCATGGAAGCAGCCGAGGGTGCAGAGAAGACTCCCTCCCTCCATCTCTTCTCTATCTCCTCTCTCCTTCAGTTCAGTCTAGGCCTGATCACATTGGCCCAGTTTACCACAGTATGAAAATAAGGGCTTTATTGTGTGAATTCATGATCAGATAGCCAGGCAGTCAAGTGAACTTCTGGTAAAAGTTTCAGAAGTATTCTAACGGCAGGAGGTTCGATTCTTTGGGAATGAATTTTATGCAGACAAAACGGGAGCTTAGTTTTTATTGAAGTTTACTCGACTACCCTCTCAAAGGCTTATAGACTTAAACATGGTGAGAATGGGAATGGGAAAACCCCTCTGAAACTCAACTGTGGCAAGAGAGACAGACAAAAGTGACAAATACCTTTCTTCTTTGGTGAAGTTAGCGTTTGTGATATCCAAGCTTTTACTGAAAACAGACTTACTACAGACAGAAAGAAAGTAAAGAGACAGACAGAAAGACAGTCACATAAAGGGACTGATTCTAAGCATTCCCTAAAAAGTACAGATTATTGTATACGTCATGAGTTGGCAACCTCACGTTACTTGTGTATGCAATACAGAGCTGGCTATTGCTCACAATGACCAATGCACAGGAAGAAATATTAGTCTTGAAAGGAAAAGTTAACAGAAGAAGAACAATTATTGATCATGACATGACAATGGAAAACATGAAAAAAAAGATTCACACATGACATGAATATATTAATCAGCAAGTAAAAACAGATTAAACAAAGAGGTAAGACACTTTGAACGGTCATGATAATATGGGGTTATTCTCACATGTGGCATAAAAAAATGTTGAAGTCTTAAAGCCTCTATCCTCTTTGGAAGACTCACCCGCGCAGAAAGTTGTAAACTTTTCTGTCAGTGTCAGGCTGTCATAACACTCTAAGCAGCTTAATAATTCAGTTAGTGAGAGGAGGGATTCTACTGGAAGTACACACACAGCAGATTGAACTAATAGAATGAGATATCCAACCGGAAATCCATAATATGTAGGCACCCTACTCCTACGTATGTGAATCCGGCGTGTGTGTTTGTGTACGTGTTGGTATGGTGTGTACGTGTGTGTTTGTGGTGTGTGTGTGTGTCCATGCATGCACGTGTCTGTTTGTTAAAGAGATTCTCCGGTCATTTTGTATACTTTTTAGCCAGTAGTTCTGAGAGTAGCACTCACAAGCAAGAAGTGGCCCCCAAAATTGCATACTACGTCACATATGTGCCAATATGTGCACCACGTCATTGCTCTCTCTCTCTCTCTCTCTCTCTGCTGTGTCCACTGAGCCGTTGGGCCTGCCTCATTAGATAATGCTGGGCAGGCCTCTTGCTAGCTGCCACTCAAATGTGAGAGGCTAAAGCTCAACGTAGGGAGAATGGCACGGCACAGCTTCACGATAAACAGTCACTTTCAAACTAGGGATTTCGTGGCTAATTGAGGTAAGACAGTAATTCTACTCATAGCTTATGCATGTATGAACTACACATTGACACATCCAGCCCAAAGCGGGCGGTTAAAAAATAATCGGAGACTGCCCAGGGTGTGTGTGTGTGTTCGTGTGAGCATTAGTGTGTATGTGTGTCGATGTGTGTATGTGTGGGTGTGCTTACACTGATATGTGTTGCATGTACTTGTGCATGTGTGTATGTGTGTCAATGTGATACGTGTGAGTGAGTCCATGTACTGTATGTGTGTGTACACCACACCATACCTCTGCCCATGTGTTGCCATGTCGATGGCTCGTCGTACGGGCACAGGAGAGCCCCCCTCTGTGACACTCAGCACCTCCATAGACTTCCTCTCCGGCCTCCTCTTCCCATGGCGGTTCAACATGGGGGAGTCCACCCGCTTCCTGGGCGGGTCAGCTGAACAGGGGTCAGGGGTCAAATGTTAGGGGTCAGGGGAGAAGCAAGTGAAGCAAGAAAGAGAACTAGTTAACAAACAAACCAACTACACGTGTGACAGAACATCTTATCTGAGTTATGGTGTAGCTACTGCAGGTTTTTATTCATACAAGGCATAGAAGGTTTGGACTAGTCTACTTCTCCTATTGTGTATGGGGTGATTTGGACAAGCCTACCTATCTCACTGCGCGGGGGGAGGTTCTGGTCCTCCTGACTGGGGTACCTCTCCTTCCGGTCCAGCAGCAGGAAGTAGATCATCTTCTCCTGGTTATCACTGGGGAGACAAGACAGTCAAGTCATCCTGTCGGATGTCCTTGAAGCACCTCAGAGCGGATGACTTCGCCGACACTTCCATTTCTCCCTCCATATCTCTCCATCCCTTTCTCCTTCCCTCTTGTCAGAGAGCAGGTCTTTCATCAGTTTGCTCTCATCTCTGACACAGCCCAGTGAGTGCATTATCTCCCTCCCTCCCTCCACAGAGAGAAAGTCTTTGGTGCGTTTCTTTGTGTCCCCAAAGCAGCACTGAGTGTACTTCTTTAGCCCTTCCATCCTTACAGTCCTCCCTCGCCCTCTTTACCCTCTCCCTCCCTCCCTCGCATCCCTCTATTACTCACTCGTCAGAGAGCAGGTCTTTGGTGAGTTTGCCCTTGTCTCTGAAGCAACCCAGAGAGTGCATGCTCTCCAGGACGTCCGGGTCTATCTCTTCAGTGCTCAGGGTTCTGATGGCCACCTTCCTGGGGACAGGCTGCTCCGGCTCTGGCTCGTTCTTCCCGGCTCTGACAGACAGGAAGAATGACAGGAATGACTGACAGATGTTTTTTTTTATATATAAATACTTTTTTTCACCAGGGAAGACATATTGAGACCTAGGTATTTTACAACAGCGTCCAAAGGTTTAAGAGGAGTAGCAGCTGCACTTTGATAAATAACATCACCGTAGTCAAGAGCAGATAAAAAGGTTGACCAAATAATTTGCTTCTTACTGCTTAGAGAAAAAGGCACTATCTGTTTCTGTAGAAAAAGACAACTTTAACTTGTAGTTTCTTAACCAGCTTATCTAGATAGGCAATACAGTGGAGTAGAACGCTAACAGCGGGAGATTTTCAATGTTAGCAATGTTAGCAGTGACAAAAACACACTACAAAGCTAGCAGAATTGTGAAACTACTTTACCGTTAAGAAAATGAATCCACCAAACATGACGAAGACACACTGAACACAAATATAAATGCATCATGCGACAATTTCAAAGAGTTTACTGAGTTACAGTTCATATAAGGAAATCAGTAAATAAAAAAATACAAATCATTAGGCCATAATCTATGGATTTCACATGACTGGGAATACAGATAGGCATATGTTGGTCACAGACACCTTAAAAAAAGATATGGGTGTAGATCAGAAAACAAGTCAGTAGTGTGACCACTATTTGCCTCATGCGGCGCAATCATCTTGGAGTGGATCTGGATGTTGATGGTGGCCTGTGGAATGTTGTCCCACTCCTCTTCAATGGCTGTGCGAAGTTACTGGATATTGGTGGGAACTGGTCCATGCTGTCGTGCACGTCGATTCAAAGCATCCCAAACATAATCAACGGGTGACATGTCTGGTGAGTATGCAGGCCATGGAAGAACTGGTTACATTTTCAGCTTCCAAGAACTGTGTACAGATCTTTGCAACATGGGTACGTGCACTTTCATGCTGAAACTTAAGATGACAGCGACGGATGAATGGCACGACAATGGGCCTCAGGATCTCATCACAATATCTCTGTGCATTAAAATTGATATCGATAAAATGCAATTGCGTTTATTGTCCGTAGCATATGCCTGGCCATACCAGAAATTCTGCAGTTGTGCAAATCCACAATTTTATCAGCTGTCCGGGTAGCTGGTCTCAGATGATCCCGCAGGTGAAGAAGCCAGGCGTGGAGGTCCTGGGTTGGCGTGGTTACACATGGTCGGTGGTTGTGAGGCCGGTTGGACGTACTGCCAAATTCTCTAAAACGATGTTGGAGGCGGCTTATGGTAGAGATATGAACATTCAATTCCCTAGCAAGAGCTCTGGTGGACATTCCTGCAGTCAGCATGCCAATTGCACGCTCCCTCAAAACTTGAGACATCTGTGGCATTGTGTTGTGTGACAAAACTGCACATTTTAGAGTGGCCTTTTATCTTCCCCAGCAAAAGGTGGACCTGTGTAATGATCATGCTGTTTAATCAGCTTCTTGATAGGCCACACCTGTAAGGTGGATGAATTATCTTGACAAAGGAGAAATGATAACTAACAGGGATGTAAGCAAATTTGTTCCCGAAAATTTGAGCGAAATAAGCTTTTCGTGTGTATGAAAAATGTCTGGGATCTTTTATTTCAGTTCTTGAAACATGGGACCAACACTTTCCATGTTGCTTGTAGATTTTTGTTCAGTATACAATATCGTAGATTGCTGAATAGCAATGATGAACTGACATAATGTAGTAATGAGCAACACACATTATTACATTGCTGAACAGTAGAACGGTCCTTGCCTCTTTTCTGAGAGGAGGTATCCTCTACAAGATCGGTTGAGCGAACATAGGCTAATGTGATTAGCATGAGGTTTTAAGTTACAAGAACATTTCCCAGAACATAGTCATATCTGATATTGGCAGAAAGCTTAAATTCTTGTTAATCTAACTGCACTGTCCAATTTACAGTAGCTATTACAGTGAAATAATACCATGCTATTGTTTGACAGAGAGTGCACAGTTATGAACTTGAAAATGTATTCGTAAACCAATTAGGCACATTTGGGCAGTCTTGATACAACATTTTGAACGGAAATGCAATGGTTCATTGAATCAGTGTAAAACGTTGCACATACACTGCTGCCATCTAGTGGCCAAAATCGAAATTGTGCCTGGGCTGGAATAATACATTATAGCCTTTCTCTTGCATTGTACCAAGATGATGGTACAAAATTTAAATAAAAAGCGTTTTTTTCTTTGTATTATCTTTTACCAGATCTAATGTGTTATATTCTCCTACATCAATTCAACATTTCCACAAACGACAAAGTGTTTCCTTTCAAATGGTTTCAAGAATATGCATATCCTTGCTTCAGGTCCTGAGCTACAGGCAGTTAGATTTGGGTATGTCATTTTCGTCATTTTCGGTCATTTTCGGCGAAAATTGAAAAAAAGGGGCAGATCCTTAAGCCTGCATTGTTAGGGCCAAGCCATTTAGGAGGAGAACAGAGTTCCATTAAAACTAAGAACATGATGGTATTTTATGTTCAGGTGGTGTGTAGGGCAACTACTAGAACCGCTCACATCTGTCCTAATGGACCTTCTCTTACTATAAAGGCTGCGAAATTTTTTACTTCCGATTCCATTAGTTCCCATTCATTAATTTAGCCTATGTAAGTGCAATACTTTTATCTACTGACCCTTTGTTTGAATATTTGCTACATTATGTCAATTTAATTGAATTTCACAGGTAAAAGTGCATTTATCTATTATATGCACAAAACAGCCAGTCGTATGCATGTACACACACAAAGACACACACACACACACACACACACACACATAGAAAGGAGCTCTACTCACATGTACCAGTTGTGCTTCTGGATCTGCTCTAACTGCAGAGACACACAGGAAGAGGAAAAAACATGACATCATTAATGACACAGCACGTGGAACAGGTGCTGCGACAGACAGACAGACAGACAGACAGACAGACAGACAGACAAATGAACACAGCAACATGCCTTATCCGTTCTTACTGTACGCATTAAGACACACGTAAGGCTTCTAGTAACAACCAGTCTTTATCTACTGTACTGACAAAAATATAAAACACTGTATGTACAGAAGTATCCGGACACCCCATCAAATTAGTGGATTAGTCTATTTCAGCCACACCCATTGCTGACAGGTGTATAAAATAGAGCACACTGCCATGCAATCGCCATAGACAAACATTGGCAGTAGAATGACCTTACTGAAGAGCTCAGTGACTTTCAACGTGGCACCGTCAATGGAGGCCACCTTTCCAACAAGTCAGTTTGTCAAATGTATGCCCTGCTAGAGCTGCCCCGGTCGACTGTAAGTGCTGTTATTGTAAAGTGTAAATGTCTAGTAGCAACAACAGCTCATCCGCGAAGTGGTAGGCCACACAAGCTCACAGAACGGGACAGCCGAGTGCTGAAGCGCATAATGCGTAAAAATCTTCTGTCCTCGATTGCAACACTTATTACCAAGTTCCAAACTGCCTCTGGAAGCAACGTCAGCATAAGAACTGTTCGTCTGGAGCTTCATGAATTGGGTTTCCATGGCCGAGCAGCCGCACACAAGCCTAAGATTCCCATGAACAATGCCAAGCATTGGTTGGGGTGGTATAAAGCTCATACTGGACTCTGGAGCAGTGGAAATGCTTTCTCTGGAGTGATGAATCATGCTTCACCATCTGGCAGTCTGACGAACAAATCTGGGTTTGGCGGATGCCAGGAGAAGGTTACCTGCCCGAATGTGCCAACTGTAAAGTTTGGTGGAGGAGGAAGAATGGTCTGGGGCTAGGCCCCTTAGTTCCAGTGAAGGAAAATCTTAATGCTACAACATACAATTATATTCTAGATGATTCTGTGCTTCCAACTTTGTGACAACAGTTTGGGGAAGGCCCTTTCCTGTTTCAGCATGACAATGCCCCTGTGCAAAAAAAGCGAGGTCCATACATAAATGGTTTGTCGAGATTGGTGTGGAAGAACTTGACTGGCCTGCACAGAGCCCTAACCTCAACCCCATCGAACACCTTTGTGATGAATTGGAACGCCCCCAGCGTGCCAGGCCTAATCGCCCAACATCAGTGCCCAACCTCACTAATACCCTTGTGGCTGAATGGAAGCAAGTCCCCGCAGCAATGTTGCAACATCTAGTGGAAAGCCTTCCAAGAGGCTGCTGTAGCAGAAAAGGGGGGACCAACTCCATATTAATGCCCATGATTTTGGAATGAGACGTTCGACGTGCAAGGGGTCCACGTGCTTTTGGTCATGTAGTGTATATTAATTTCTATGGGGCTTCCACTTACTTCAATACATAAAAAACAAAAAAACATTCTAGCATTAATATTAATATTATTTGTTGAGTAGATTAAACAGATAGAAAACCAGCTTAGTGAGGGACACTTAAAACATTGGGCAACTGGGAAATAACCCTCTCCTTGACAGAAAACTCAACGCTAATTGATGTGAGTGAGAGTAATCTAGTTAACTGTTGGAGGTGTAATGAACACGATGGGAGACGGAGAGCTGGTTTCAAGCGCAGGGCGCAGCAGGTGTTTATTTGTAAAGGACCACAGGAGGAGGCAGGTAGCTGGGTCCAGGGGCAGGCAGAAGGTCATACACAGGGGGTCCAAAAAGGCAACAGTACAGGCAGGGAAAAGGCTAGTAACGTCATCCGGGAGATCAGGCCATAGGCTGATAACAGGAAATACAATAGGCTAAAGTACAGTCAGGGAATAGGCAAAAGGCGTCGTTAGTGAGGCAGGCCAAAACTATCACACACCGGAGGATTAAATTACGGGAAACACAGCGCTCCAAATAGACACGTGTCACAAAACAAACAATACCTCACAATGAAGGGGTGCAGATAACTGAACTAAATAGTGTTTGATAATGACATACAGGTGTGTGAACAGGTGATCAGAATTCAGGTGATTGGGATCTGGAGAGTGAGCTGCGTTCAGGGGATCTATGTGTTTGAGCGTGTGAGTGGAAAGTGGGCTGGAAAGTGAGCTGCGTTCAGGGGATCTATGTGTTTGAGAGTGTGAGTGGAAAGTGGGCTGGAAAGTGAGCTGCTTTCAGGGGATCTACGTGTTTGAGAGTGTGAGTTGGAAGCAGACGTTACGGCAGGAAGTCACACTGTAGCTGTGGGAGGGTTTGAAGTGCTGACTGTCTGTGTCTCAGATGGCTGAACCAAACAGCCAATGGGATTGCTGTCTAGAGCAGGGGTGGGCAAACTTCTAGGCTCGAGGGCCACATCGGGATTTTGAAATTCGACGGAGGGACGCATTTTTGGGGGAGACCAATTGTTTGTTCAAAACTATTTGCAGGGGCCTCCCGAGTTGGGCAACGGTCTAAGGCACTGCGTCGCAGTGCTTGAGGCGTCACTACAGACCCGGGTTTGATCCCAGGCTGTGTCACAGCTGGCCGTGACTGGGAGACCCATGAGGTGGCGCACAATTGGCCCAGTGTCGTCTGGGTTAGGAGAGGGTTTGGCAGGCCGAAATGTCCTTGTCCCATCGCGCTCTAGCAACTCCTGTGGTGTGCCGCGCGCATGCATGCTGACACGGTTGCCAGGTGTACGGTGTTTCCTCTAACCCAGCCTTCCGGGTTAAGCGGGCATTGTGTCAAGAAGCAGTTCGGCTTGGCTGGGTCGTGTTTCGGCTCTCGACCTTCGCCTCTCCCGAGTCCGTATGGGAGTTGCAGCGATGGAACAAAACTATAACTACCAATAGGATTCCACAAAATTGGGGAGAAAAAGTGTAATGTATATATATATATTTTTTTTTTTATGTATCCGGGCCGCGGGCCGCGGGCCGTACTTTGCCTGCCCCTTAGTCTAGAGTCTAGAACCAGAGAGGAGGTTTCCCGGACCCAGATTAAGCCTACTCCTGAACAAAAGGACATGCTAACTGTAGAAACTCCATTAAAAGTGATGTTCAGTCAAGGAATAGTCTTAATCTGAGCATGATAAACTGCCCCAGAGTGTCTTTAGTCTAAATCAGGGGAAGATGACTCCCTTTCTCTGCAGTGATAAGTGATTTCTGCTTTACTAGTACTGTGAGTGAGAGCTTTACACTGTGGTAGTCAATATTTTGTGGTAATAAAGTGAGATGGAATTGTTTGTTACATATCTGCTAGTCCCTTTTGAAGTTTCCCCCTGTATTGATTGAGAACCAATTTACATTTCACCTGAAAGTGAAAAAATGTAGTATTAAGTGCATCTTTCAGCTGAAACAAGGGTGTTGTGAACATACATCTGATCCTAGGCCTGATCTTAGCAGTAGATTTGGTGGGACATACCCACCTCTTAGGGGTGTAAACTGATCAGATAATAAGGGAATTGTCTACCCGAAATAAGGGGGTTATGAACATACATCTGATCCTAGAGCTGATCTTAGAGGAACGTACCGTGAGTCTCTTAGTGGCATCCACCTCGATCATGCCCCGAAGAAGGTTCTGACAGTCTGGGGGGATGAAGTGGGGCATGTGGAAAACACCCAATTTCACCTTCTCCAGCAGGTTTCTCAGGTTGTCATCGTCAAATGGCAGGGCACCCTGGAATGATACGATTCTATTCATAAATCCAGCCAGCCAAGTGGATACACTGCATTCAAAGCATCAAGGATGACACAAAAAAAGTTAATACATTTATTTACACTGTGGTCCTCTGAACAACACAGAGAGGAGCATTATTACCAGAATGATGCTCAAGTTCCACCACAGATATTCTTAGGCTTGGTCTACAGGACCCACTTAAAGCCTAATCCTGGACAAAAAAAGAATATTCAACGGAGATTCCCATTACCCAAATAAAAGTGTTTCCTAGTCCAAGACAAGGCTTAATATGTGTCCGGGAAACCGGCCATATGTAATATCACTCAGTAAGTCGGCATTGGAAATCTAGAGTCATGCCAAAGTAGGAAACTTAGACTGCCAGGTGAGGCTGTACTGTAAGCATCTGACACGGATAAACAACTGTTACGATGTGCACTGAGAGTCGGGAAGCAAGTTCAGGGAATGAGTGTTTTAATAAATAAATATAAAACAAGAAACGCAAAAATCGCACAGACATGAAACTGAAACAATGAAGCCTGGGGAAGGAACCAAAAGGAGTGACATATAGGGCAGGAAATCAAGGTGGTGATGGAGTCCAGGTGAGTGTCATTATGAGCTTACGCGCGTAACAATGGTGGCAGGTGTGCTCCATAACGAGCAGCCTGGTGACCTAGAGTTCGGAGAGGGAGCACACGTGACAGTACCTCCTCCCTGACGTGCACTTTTGGCGCGGGGATCAGGAGGGGACGGGTCACATCTGCTAAGGCGCAGAAACCTGACGAATGGCAGCCTGGCGAGCCAGCTGAGGCACGGCAGCCTGTCGAGCCAGCTGAGGCACGGCAGCCTGTCGAGCCAGCTGCCAGCTGAGGCATGGAAACGCGTCGAGCCAGCTAAGGCAGGGGGACCCGTTGAACCCGCCGACGCATGGGAATCCGACATACTGGCTGATGCCTCCCAGGTAACTCCGGGAGTCAGAACCCGACATCACCTCCAACACAAAAAAAACGGATAATTCCCTTTGGTGAGGCGTTATTCTGTAATGATGTCGCTGGACCAGACAGGACTGGCAAAAAGTGCTCTTTACTGACGAGTCGTGGTTTTGTCTCCAGGGGTGATGGTCGGATTCGCATTTATTGTGGAAGGAATGAGCGTTCTCCCGAGGCCTCTACTCTGGAGCGGGATCGATTTGGAGGTGAAAGGTCCGTCATGGTCTGGGGTGGTGTGTCACAGCATCATCGGACTGAGTTTGTCGTCATTGCAGGCAATCTCAACGCTGTGCGTTACAGAGAAGAAATCCTCCCCCCTCATGTGGTACCCTTCCTGCAGGCTCATCCTGACATGACCCTCCAGCATGACAATGCCACCAGCCATACTGCTCGTTCTGTGCGTGATCTCCTGCAAGACAGGAATGTCAGTGTTCTGCCATGGCCAGCGAAGAGCCTAGATCTCAATCCCATTGAGCATGTCTGGGACCTGTTTGATCGGAGGGTGAGGGCTAGGGCCATTCCCCCCAGAAATGTCCGGGAACTTGCAGGTGCCTTGGTGAAAGAGTGGGGTAACGTCTCACAGCAAGAAGTGGCATATTGGGTGCATTCGATGAGGAGGAGTTGCACTGCAGTACTTAATGCAGCTGGTGGCCACACCAGCTGACTGTTACTTTAAAATTTGACCCCCCCCTTTGTTCAGGGACACAATATTCAATTTCTGTTAGTCACATGTCTGTGGAACTTGTTCAGTTTATGTCTCAGTTGTTGAATCTTGTTATGTTCATACACATATTTACACATGTTAAGTTTGCTGAAAATAAACGCAGCTGACAGTGAGATGACGTTTCTTTTTTTGCTGAGGGCAGGTCATGAAGGAGGTGATGGAGTCCAGATGAGTGTCATTTTGCACTGACGCGCGTAACGATGGTGACAGGTGTGCGCCATATCAAGCAGCCTGGTGACCTAGAGGCCGGAGAGGGAGCACACTTGACCAACAACAAGATTATTGTTGTTAGCCAAGGGACTACAGTGAACAACTTTACTCACGGCAGTCAATGTAGGTCTATCTGACAAAGTCACAGTTCTTCTTTTTTGATGTTAGCCAAAGCATAGCCCTGCTCTAGGCAGCCTTCTTCAAAATCTCTAATACGAATGGGTTTCAAGAGACACTAGCCAAAGCAATACATGAGCATTACTCATGACCATCAGTGAAGGTCTATCTGACATTTGAAACAGGCAGAGTATTCATACTTCTACGGATGGAAGGTGTAGTTTATGACACCATTACTGATCGAGTCTCTTCCCGTCGCAACACGCCTTCATCAGGGAGATAGAATAGATGGCCATATTGACACAGCATTGAGAAACACACACACAGCCGATCATTTCCTTTGTTCTCAGCTCTCCACTTTGTCACTGTCTAATCAGAGTGGTGTGTGAATGCAGGTGACACATACTCTGATTAATGAGCATATGGGTGTCAGTACAAAGCTGACAGTCAAGCCAGCCCAGGAAATCCCTGCTCCAATCAGAAACATGATGAATCAACCAATCATATGGGGATGAAAGGGTGCCGATTTAATTTTCAGTCCTGATCCAATAATCTAATGTCGTCTTTCACTTACATTCTGTACAGACAAGAACTGGAATCACAGGCCATTGGCAAGAAGTTTGTTTTACCACATTTATTAAGTTATGTCTCCAAACCTTGTCCTGTCTCTTGCCTCGAATTCCTCCCCAGGGAATGTAAAAGTCACTGTAGACCAAAGCCAGTGAGTCACTGAGGTGCAGCTTCCCATGAAGACTTATTGTGTCACAGGCAAATACGTCCCCTGTGACTTTACCTCACATCAAACCACAACAATAACTCAACATATGCCTGAGGGACTCGCAGATGAACTTATAGCACTTCTTCCTATTTGTTCTCCCTATTCTCATTCCGGTTTAAAAGTTACGTAAGCACACAATAAGCACACGTAATTTAACAACTTGCTAGTATTTGTCATTTTTGTTGTTGTTTGTTTACTGCTGCGGGTCAGAAGGAGAGAAGGAAGATGAGCGTTTAAGGTCCATTGCAGGATGCCCGGGCACGTGTCAAGGCCATCGTCAGGGAAGCTGTCAATCACTCACCACTAAAAGTGCAAAGAGGATGACCCCACAGCTCCACACGTCTGCTTTCCTCCCGTCGTACTTCTCCCCCTGAGAAAGAGAGAGAGAGAGGGAGAGAGAGAGGGTGAGGAAGGGTGAGGAGTGAGACAGAGAGATAACGATAGACAAAAATAGAGTGAAAGAGAGTAATCAATAATGCTTTTTGTTATGGAGGTGAGATACAAATTACAAATTATTTTTATGAACTGAAAACCTCAGATGAACCTTTAAATCCCTCACTTGGGTGAGTTAGTGCTTACAGTGCCTTCAGAAAGTATTAATACCCCTTGACATAATCAAAACGTATTAAATATATATTTTTTCTCACACATCTACATGCAATAGCCCATAAAGACAAACTGACAACAAATTTTTACAAATGTATTGAAAATTAAATACAAAAATATTGCATTTACATAAGTATTCACACCCCTGAGTCAATACTTTGTAGAAGCACCCTTGGCAGTGATTTCAGCTGTAAGTCTTTCTGAGTAAGTCTCTAAGAGCTTTGCACAGATGGAATGTACAATAGTCGCACATTATTCTTAAAAAATTATTTCAAGTTATTTGTTGGTCATTGCTAGACAGCCATTTTCAAGTCGATTTAAGTCAAAATTGCAGCTAGGCCACTCAGGAACATTCAATGTCGTCTTGGTAAGCAACTCCAATGTAGATTTGGGATTATGTTTTAGGTTATTGTGTCAGTGTCTGTTGAAAAGCAGACTGAACCAGGTTTTCCTCTAGGATTTTGGCTGTGCTTAGCTCTATTCTGTTTCTTTGTATCCTAAAAAACTCCCTTGTCCTTGCCGATGACAAGCATACCCATAACATGATGCAGCCACCACTATGCTTGAAAATATGAAGAGTGGTACTCAGTGATGTGTTGGATTTGCCCCTAACATAATGTTTTGTATTAAGGACATAAAGTTTAAAAAAAAATAAAACTTTGTTGGTGTTTTACTTTAGTGCCTTATTGTAAATAGGATGAATGTTTTGGAATATTTGTATTCTGTACAAACTTCCTTCTTTTCACTCTGTCAATTAGGTCAGTATTGTGGAATAACTACAATGTTGTTGATCCATCCTTAGTTTTCTCCTATCACAGCCATTAAACTCTGTAACTAATTTAAAGTCACCATTGGCATGGTGAAATCCCCGAGCGGTTTCCTTCCACTCCGGCAACTGAGTTAGGAAGGACGCCTGTATCTTTGAAGTGACTGGTTGTATAAACCATCCGAAGCGTAATTAATAACTTCACCACTTAATATAATGTATATGTATATACTGTACTCTATATCATCTACTGCACCTTGCCATCTTTATGTAATACATGTATCATTAGCCACTTTAAACTATGCACTTTTATGTTTACATATCCTACATTACTCATGTCATATTTATATACTGTACTCGATACCATCTACTGCATCTTGCCTATGCCGTTCTGTACCATCATACCATCACTCATTCATATATCTTTATGTACATATTCTTTATCCCTTTACATGTGTGTGTATAAGGTAGTAGTTGTGGAATTGTTAGGTTAGATTACTCGTTGGTTAGTACTGCATTGTCGGAACTAGAAGCACAAGCATTTCGCTACACTCGCATTAACATCTGCTAACCATGTGTATGTGACAAATACAATTTCATTTGATTTGATTTTTAACCTTTGCCACCACGCATTGACTCTGTACCGGTGTATATAGCCTCACTATTGTTATTTTACTGCTGTTCTTTAATTATTTGTTACTCTTATTTGTCATTTTTTACTTATCTATTTTTTACTTAACACTTATTTTTCTTAAAACTGCATTGCTGGTTAAGGGCTTGGAAGTAAGCATTCCACTGTAAGGTCTACCACACCTGTTGTATTCGGCGCATGTGACAAATAACATTTGATTTGATTTAATACACCTGGTATACACCATCCAACAAAATCGTTACTTGCAGGATCCTTCTTGACAATGCAAGCACATATCCACATGGCGTACACCTGATTCACAGCTGCACTGCTCATATCGGACGACTTGTGATGACGTAACACGTGGCTGTGTGACATTGCCACAGCCTGAGAGACAGCTCATTGTATACAGAGCTGAGAGTAGAGCATTATAACGTGAATGGTTAGAGGGCTAATGGGCTTGTTCTGCAATGCCATTATGGGAGGGAGAGAGAGAGAGAGAGAGAGAAAAGAGAGAGAAAAAAAGACAGAAAAGAGAGAGAAAAAGGGAGAAATACAGCAATGAGAAAGCGAGAGAGAGAGAGGTGGCGAGAGAGTGCACTTACCCTTATGACCTCAGGGCAGGCATAGTGAGGAGATCTGTAAAGAGAGATACACACAATAGCTTTATACAAGGCAATGCACACACACCGTGTTGTATATACACAAACACACATCTAGTAAAACACAGTTACCAGAACACGTGCACACACATTAAATGTACTCACAATGTACTCACAAACGCATACTCATACACACACTGTTCTGAACGTAAGGAGAGTTAACTTAAAGAATCAGTGACTGCTGCAAATGTCCCCAATAGGTGGTAGGAATATACATACACTTAGGTTGCAGTCATTAAAACTAGTTTTTCAACCACTCAAATCATTTCTTGTTAACATACTATAGCTTTGTAAGTAATTTTTCCAACAATTGTTTACAGACATTAGAATTCACTTTATCACAATTCCAGTGGGTCAGAAGTTTCCATACACCAAGTTGACTGTGGCTTTAAACAGCTTGGAAAATTATGTCATGGCTTTAGAAGCTTCTGATAGGCTAATTGACATTGTTTGAGTCAATTGGAGGTGTACCTGTGGATGTATGTCAAGGCCTACCTTCACACTCAGTGCCTCTTTGCTTGACATCATGGGAAAATCTAAATAAAATTAGCCAAGACCTCAGAAAAAAATGTTACACCTCCACAAGTCTAGTTCATCCATGGGAGCAATTTCCAAACGCCTGAAGGTACCACGTTCATCTGTACAAACAATAGTACACAAGTATAAACACCATGGGACCACACAGCTGTCATAACGCTCCGGAAGGAGACACGTTCTGTCTCCTAGAGATTAATGTACATTGGTGTGAAAAGTACAACTCAATCCCAGAACAACAGCAAAGGACCTTGTGAAGATGCTGGGGGAAACAGGTACAAAGGTATCTATATCCACAGTAAAACGAGTCCTATATCGACATAACCTGAAAGGCCGCTCAGCAAGGAAGAAGCCACTGCTCCAAAACCACCTTAAAAAAGTCAGACTATGGTTTGCAACCGCACATGGGGACAAAGATCATACTTTTTGGAGAAATGTCCTCTGGTCTGATGAAACAAAAATAGAACTGTTTGGCAATAATGACCATCGTTATGTTTGGAGGAAAAAAGGGGAGGCTTGCAAGCCGAAGAACACCATCCCAACCGTGAAGCACGGGGGTGGCAGCATCATGTTGTGGGGGTGCTTTGCTGCAGGAGGGACTCCTGCACTTCACAAAATAGATGGCTTCATGAGGAAGGATAATTTTGTGGATATATTGAAGCAACATCTCAAGACATCAGTCAGGAAGTTAAAGCTTGGTCGCAAATGGGTCTTTCAATGACCCCAAGGATACTTCCAAAGTTGTGGCAAAATGGCTTAAGGACAACAAAGTCAAGGTATTAGAGTGGCCATCACAAAGGCCTGACCTCAATCCCATAGAACATTTGTGGGCAGAACTGAAAAAGCGTGTGCGAGCAAGGAGGCCTACAAACCTGACTCAGTTACACCAGATCTGTCAGGAGGAATGGGCCAAAATTCAGCCAACATATTATGGGAAGCTTGTGGAAGGCTACCCAAAACGTTTGACCCAAGTTAAACAATTTAAAGGCAATGCTACCAAATACTAATTGAGTGTATATAAACTTCTGACCCACTGGGAATGTGATGAATTAAATAAAAGCTGAAATAAATCATTCTCTCTACTATTATTCTGACATTTCGCATTCTTAAAATAAAGGGGTGATCCTAACTGACCTAAGACAGGGAATTTTTACTAGGATTAAATGTCAGAAATTGTGAAAAACTGAGTTCAAATGTATTTGTCTAAGGTGTATGTAAACTTCCAACTTCAACTGTACTACCTATTGTATCAGCTCTATGAGCAGAAGCACACACTTAAACAGATTAAAAAACATCTTATGGAACAGCGGGGACTGTGAAGAGACACATACACAGGTACAGACACACGCATACGCACACATGTGCTAGTACACACACTCTACACACATGTACATTGTAATATTGTTGTATGGTGGTATTATACATTTTCTATTGTTGATATGTAGTGTGGTAATAATGTTATATGATGTACTGTTTTATCTTTTGTTTGATGTGTAACGTAAATGACTTAATGTGTTTGGACTCCAGGAAGAATGCTGCTGCCCTAATAAATACAAATACAAATGCACTATGATAAGTTCAGAAGTTCAGATAAGTTCAGAGTTTAGTCAGCTCTGCACTAAATATATTTCTGGACTTGCCCAAATGCATCTCAGCCACTGTCTTGTGCTTGGATTTTCGAATGCCTACGAATTTATGTGCACACGCTGTGCTGAGCATACATTGTGTAAAAGATGAACCGACACTCCACTGAGTGTACTGAATTCTATGCAGGACCTATGCACCTTGTCATAATGTAATTGTCATGCGACTTAAATAACTGTGTTTTGAACATACTTTACTGTATATTTGCGTTTGCATTCTTAGTTAGTAGGGAAGATCATTCACGAATAGGAAGATTACCTCATCCTTTAGAAGAGGTACGACGGTGGTGTGATTGTACCAGTCTCAACACATGCCTGTGTGTTTAATTGGATTTACACTCCCCCCTTGTCCTTCCCTTCCTCTCACCAATCTTATCATCGGACATACTCCTGCGTGTCTATTACAAGCAAGCAGCGTGTGTATTAAGTATCTGGTCCGTTTGTGTTCTGTGTACTGTGTTATTCATTAAATACAGACACAGTTCCTTTGACACACTGACAGAGTGTTGCCGTGTATCTGCCTTCTTCTCAACGCAACACACACGCGAGGAGACACACGCGCATGTACATGCTGTAAACACGAGCTTCCTGATTGCCAGAGTCAAATTGAATCATGGTAATATATGCAAAACCAGTCAATTTGCCCTCGTCAAACAGAGTGCTGTCAGAGCACGCAAACCTAAAAATAATTATAAACTAACACTTTTTTTTAACACATTGTTTAGAGCAACTTGTCCTTAGTTGTCTCTAAATGATATTTAATGTAATAATGTTTTTTTTTACATTAGGTATGTTAAATTAAGGATTCCTCAATTTGTCCATGTAAAGTACAGTCATTTTATCTGATAAAGAGAACATTTTATAATACGTTTATGAACGTTGGTCTGAGGGCAAAGGAGAGAAGAATCTATCACTCTGTGATAGTGATGTTATACCTCTATGAAGCAAGGATAAAAGTTTAGATGTTTCCATGCCACCTTTTAGGGTATGCAATCTTTATTTCTATATTCAGCTAATTATACACTGTACCGATAACTGCCAAAACAATGGAAACACTTGAGTAAATGAGGGATACAAAGTATATAATAAATCATTAATAATAATTTAGTGGGTACTTATATTTGTCCTATTTTACACATGTACAAGTGTGTATTGTAAATGTACAAGTGTACATTAGAAATGTTTTTTTTTTGCATATCCCAACTCCCCCTGATCCACCCTCAGATGGTTGTCTTGAAGAACCGACACTAAGCAACACAGTGACTAGGGTCTGGTTTCAATGATGGACTATTTTGGCAAAGAGGAACTCAAGCAGATAGAGTAGTGACATATGGCAGTGACATAGTTCCTCTATGCCAAAAGAGTCCATGATTGAAACGAGACACGAGTCACTGTCTTGCCCAGGGTCTGTTTTTTAAAACTTCTCAGGATAATGGGGTCATGGCCAGGGTCAGCTATTATCAGCAGCGACCCTGGAGCAATTAAGGCTAAGTGCCTTGCTCAAGGGCACATCGACAGGCTTTTCACCTTGTCCACTCGGGAATCGAACTAGCGACATTTCGGTTACTGGCCCAACACTCTAACCACCTGCTACCCACAAACGAACGCTAGGCGCTGAGATTGAACCCACGGTCTATGGAGCAGGAGCTCTCTGCTTAGACCACTGCGCCATCTGTCCATCGAAAGCAGGTGCTTTATTAAAAGTAGGGCACGAGTAGATGAGCATGAAAACGATGTAAACCATGTGCCATGGCTGTCTTAGTCACCAGATCTCAACCCGATTGAACGCTCATGGGAGATTCTGGAGCGGCGCCTGAGACAGCATTTTCCACCACCATCTACAAAATATGAAATTATGGAATTTCTCATGGAAGAATGGTGTCGCATCCCTCCAATAGCGTTCCTAGACACTTGTAGTATCTATGCCAAGGTGCATTGAAGTTCTGGCTGGTGGTGGCCCAACGCCCTATTAAGACAATACTGTTGGCGTTTCCTGTATTTTGGCAGTTACCTGTATATGTACAGTGATTTGAGAGTAAAGTTCCAATACTACCCTTGCATTTGGACCCATGTGACCCTGCAAAAAAAACATGCATGAGTCACTGTGACAACAGGGCACAGGAAATGAAAAGGCACAATTATACAACCACAAATTGGGCCTTAAGGTCAGAGACGTGACATGGCCATCGCCTGAATTCAGTGTCTTTGAAAAGGACACCTTGGAACACAAAGTCACACAGTGTCCAACGTGCTTGTCAGATGCACGACTTTGCCTGAGAAAACAAAGCAGACATGTATTGTTTTACTGTTTTTTGGCCGTTTATTTGTGTTGAGTCATGGCCTAGTTGTGTTTGTGCGTATGAAATGGAGACAAAAAGCTAAGCCCTCGGCAGAGTTCACCTGGGTTAGCATGTTAGCCTGTAATGCCAATTTCCTGCTCTTATCTCCTCTGTCACATTGTGCTGGGCCACACTGTCAGTCTTCCAGATGACGATGGACAGAGATTTAGCATTGCTACATGGCTAATCTGTAAAGATGCAGGGTAGGCTATACTGGCCCTGGTTATCTGGGCTGAAGATCTTACTGACCATGCACACACACACACACACACACACACACACACACACACACACACACACACACACACACACACACACACACACACACACACACACACACACACACACACACACACACACACACACACACACACACACACACACACACACACACACACACACACACACACACACACACACACACACACACACACACTCTTATACACACACATGGCTTTAGGACTGTGTAGGGATTGGACACGCACGCAAACACTACTGGAGCGCAGGTCAAGCTGTAGACTACAGTCAGAGACGGCAAAATTATTTTTTGACATGGGGTGCAATCTCAAAAGAGAAATCTCTTTTGCCTGATTTAGATATGTTTCTGCTTATAATTTCTGACATTTTGGTAGGCTATTTGTTCGTCAACTTGTCTATAACTATATACACGCAGCTTCCTTTCTGTCATTATATGTTGCCCTAGAAGACTAAATAAACCCTTACTCTCCAGAATAAAGTCATAAGTCGATAGAATCAATGCTTCAATCTAGTTGACATCGGTAATGTTCTCTGTCATCTCTGCTTCTTTCGCAGAGCAAAGACGTTTAGGGACCGAGGAGAAAATGCAATACCATTTTTTTTAAAGGAATGATTTTCTGTAACAAAATGTCCAAAGGACATCAGTTTGACCGGTTGTAAAATGAGATAGCTGTGAAAATGACCCAACATGTTTCTGATCAAATTTGAGTTCTGCATGGATGCATATTTTGTGTGGTTGAAATACTATCAGCTTTACTAAGAATGCAGATAAAGATAGCCTGTTGTCTATAGAGGTGCTGTCTAACTGTGCATTCGCATCCTCTCAAGATGCAGAAAAAAATTAGGTGGCGCAGCGTTCTAAGACACTGCACCGCAGTGCAAACTGCGTTGCTACAGATGCTGGTTTGATACCCGTGCTGGCCGCGAACGAGGACCCATTGAGGCGATGGTGGGCTTTTGGTTTCTCTCCTTCTAAAAACTGGCTTTATTTACAAATCAGTATCTCTCACCCCATGTTCAAGAATGGCCTTTTTCTCGCTCACTTTAGGTTATTTGAAAACAAAATCTCCAAAATATCGTTATTTTCTTTTAAACAAAGCGATTATTGATATCATTATTAATTAATTTAGTAATATATAAAAGCCCCTTTAGATATTCTTACAGATCAGATTTGCCCTAATGAAAAATGTCCCTTAAATATTCATTTATAATCCTCCAATCCTCTAAATGTAATTTAGAATGTAATGGGATTTGAAGCAATAGCTCACGTATGGTCAACTATTTCAGCACCGTTTCACACTGCTCTGAGACAAGCATGGGGACTGGTCTTGATAAATCAATGAGATATTTATTTTCACTGAATCTCCATTTAGATATTGGTTAGACTACAATTAGGGTGTGGAAATGTCATGTTCTTAGTACTGTAACCTACTCCCGACCGTCACGTTGAACAGCGGCATATTTTGTGAGGGTTTTTCTTGGAATAGAACCACCATAATATTATTCAAATTAATTAAGCTACATTATTTAAAATCAATCCCATAAACTATGTTCTTACAAAAAAAGGTTACAATTTCTCTAGTACAGCCAATATTTAAGTCTATCAAATGCTTCTCAAAGATGCCCTCTGGTGGTCAAACTAACACTAAATAGCATTAATGGCAACAGTGGCTGACAATTAAATAGTGTGCCATACATGCTGACCACACCGCTCATGTAGCGTGCACGAGCATTGCAAAATAAATGTACACATACATGTTATTCAATCATAGCACCCACACTCCTCCCGTGCGCCAACAAGCTCCTGCATTGTCAGGCGTTAAAATAGAAGTCAGTTCTATTGGTGATGCTGAACGCAGTGCAAGTCCTGCCTCTCCCATCTCCTCATTGGCTTATAGAAGCAGATTCCCACGTGCCATCTGCTCATTGGTTATACCCACGCTTGTGATTGAAAGATGAACTTCGGTCGGTCGGCCGTGGTAAAACACCTTTTAGTATGAAAATTAGATGCCAATCGCTATATAAATTCCAAAGAAGAAAAAGCCTGGAAGGAGGAGAGATGACTAGAAATTATTCGGTTGACCGTTTTATGCGTGAATTAATTGTCGGAGTAAAAGACCTTGTGCATTTCAGGTAAAATAACAACTCAACGTTTATATCCCAGGACAAATTGCTAGCAACAGCAAGCTAGCTAACTAGGACGAATTAGCTAGCAACTGCAAGCTAGCTAAAGTTCCAAAAATGTTTAATGCTTTTCGACCTGTCCTCAGATTAATATAATTGGTTGAGTGTTTGTTTTGATATTTCAAACTGCGTGTTGTGATCGCGTTTGGTGTGGGGGGACAAAATAAATTTGCACACGCACGCACCCGGTTTGGGTATGGTGATGGAATTCTGCAGCCCGCAAAGTGTGCTGCAGTATGATGCAACTTTTAAAGGAAGAACCACTGAACTGTATTTCTCCACTCCTGTTCACGAGTCAAAATGTTGCCTAAATTTGATGCAGCCTATAATTTTACTGCAAGAAATGCCTAATTCTGCAGGAGTTTATATTAAGACTATGTGAGAGGTTAAAATGCTATAGTCATGTCCATATCTCAGTTTCCATTTAACTCATCTGAATAGTAGGCTAAAGTTCCCTTGACGTGCCACAGGCCTATTTGAAGTCCCCGTTTTGTGACTGTCGAATTTGTGTAGAGTCTTAACAATCATCACACACTGATCTCCTCCTCTTTTACCATTTCACCAAATCTTTCCCAAACATGACTTTTCTGTCTCCTCCCTTCTCTTTATTTTCAACACTCCATTTCGCAGCTTTAAAAAAAAAACTATGACACTGTCCTTTTTGCCTCCATGGTTAACTTTTTCTGCCCGTCCCGAGTGTAGGCTATTTGGTGCGGATACAGTTCAGTTCGGCCCTAAAGATAAGGCTTAAGCACTAATGCCAGATCGCCTAAAATAATGAAAGAAAAACCTCAATGTAGCCTATAGATGTAAATTGCACAAGAATGATACATTTAAGGTATTATTTTGTCTTTATTCAAACTGCCCGCCACCCACCCACCCATTCACAAAATATTTAATGATCCTAAAACCACCCGCCCCGCGGGGACTGTGGGTTATGAGTCAACCCGCACATCACTAGCACACACACACACACACACACACACACACACACACACACACACACACACACACACACACACACACACACACACACACACACACACACACACACACACACACACACACACACACACAGTTGACTCACCCGCAGCTGGTCTCCAGCAGACTATCCCCGACCTGCAGAGACGCCATGCCAAAGTCTGCTATCCTGATGTTGTTCTTCTCATCTAACAACAGGTTCTCTGGCTTCAGATCTCTGTGACTGTGGAGAGGAGGAGGGAGGGGGGGACGGAGAGGGAGAGAAGGAAATCGTAAGGGAGAGGGAAACATCATTTACCCAAGTACCAAGCAGAGGTGAAAACAAGAAAACCTGACAATCTTACAGGACTGGAATTATGCATTTCCCAGGAATGTTGTCCAGGAAATCTATATGAAAATATACACATTAAACTATAATTTCCTTTGATGAGACGCTAATGTTTCCGCTTTCCAATAGTCCAGTGTCAGGCTTGCTCTTTAAGGTCTAGGCAGGGATACTGTAAAAGCACTTTGTGATAACTGCTGATGTAAAAATGACTTTTATCAATGCATTTGATTGATTGATTAATGACTCACCATATGGAGTGACTGTGGCAGAAGTCCAGAGCTGAGATGATCTGTCTGAAGAACTTCCTGGCCTCCTTGGGCGTTAACCGTCCCTTCTTGACCAGGTAGTCAAACAGTTCTCCGCCTGACACGTGCTCTAGCACCAGATACCTGGGGAGGGAGGGAACCACACACGTTAGATACATAGAATAGAGCTTTATATATCATATTATATATATTATATCATATCTCTATAGTATGTGTCCAGGCACGACTCCAATAACGTCATTACGTTTGCCGACGACGCAACAGTGGTAGGCCTGATCACCGACAATGATGAGACAGCCTACAGGGAGGAGGTCAGAGACCTGGTCGTGTGGTGCCAGGATAACAACCTCTCCCTCAATGTGATCAAGACAAAGGAGATGATTGTGGACTACAGGAAAAGGAGGACCCAGCATGCCCCCATTCTCATTGACGGGGCTGTAGTGGAGCAGGTTGAGAGCTTCAAGTTCCTTGGTATCCACATCACCAACAAACTATCATGGTCCAAACACATCAAGACAGTTGTGAAGCGGGCACGACAAAGCCTATTCCCCGTCAGGAAACTGAAAAGACTTGGCATGGGTTTCAGATCCTCAAAAAGTATTACAGCTGCACCATCGAGAGCATTCTGACTGGTTGCATCACTGCCTGCGGTCGGAGGCCGAGCAGTTGCCATACCAGGCAGTGATGTAGAGCGTATGGCCCAGTACACCTATACTAGGCGGTGTCAGAGGAAGGCCCTAAAATTTGTCAAAGACTCCAGCCACCCTAGTCATAGATTGTTCTCTCTGCTACAGTACCGCATGGCAAGCGATACCGGAGCGCCAAGTCTAGGTCCAAAAGGCTTCTTAACAGCTACCTACATGTACATATAACCTCAATTACCTCGACTAACCTGTGCTCCGCACATTGACTCTGTACCCGTACCCCTTGTATACAGCCTCGCTACTGTTATTTTACTGCTGCTCTTTAACTATTTGTTATTTGTTAATTTTTACTTATCTATTTTTTACTCAACACTTATTTTTCTTAAAACGGCATTGTTGGTTAAGGGCTTGTAAGTAAGCATTTCACTGTATTCGGCGCATGTGACAAATACAATTGTATTTGATGTGTCTCTGGTTAGGTATTACAAAGATAGTTTACAAGATCCAGGACTGCTTGTAGTGAAAGGCCAGGAACAGCTAGCCTCAAGCTGGCACAAGCTGACTACACATTTACATTATAATGACATTTTAGTCATTTAACGAGGCACACCCAATCATTAATAAATGTTGATCCAGAAAGCACTGCTTTTAGTGCACCCTCAAGTGTTCATGTATATTTCTAACATCTGGAGTATTGGTCTTCCATCCATAGAAGTTCCTCTACTCTATAGTTGTATCTACAGTGGTTGCTACTGTGAGACTATATGTGGTAACTCTTGTGATATTATCTGTGTTAGCTACTGTGCTAGAACTGTGAGAAAGCACTGAAGACACACTGTGGTATCCCTACTGTAGCAAGATACTCCACATTCCCACAACCCCCCTCTCACAACACTTCCTGATTTATTAGCAGATTAAGGGACCTGTCAACGCTAGTTAAATTAGGAACACATTCACACATGATTTGTGAGTGGGAAAATGTATCCGAGGCAAACACTTTGCGTCCGCGTCGGCGATTCGTCTGTGTCATCGGAATATTAGGAAAACAAATTCCCACACCAGTCGTCGCTGGCGACTTTAACAATTATTGAATAGTGCATTAAGCAGAGCCATTGGAGCAGGGACACAGGCGAGATTAATACATAAGATAACATATGGATCTACATTAAACCTACAGGCTTCTGAATAGGCAGCTAAAACTGAGGGAGACCCAATGAAACATTACATGCCAGTGTGAAAATGGCCCCGGAAAATACGTTTCTCAAGTGATTTTCAGCTTGCCTTGCTTGTTTGCTAACGTGTTGCTATGCACTGGTGCTTCTCCAAATATGCAATTTAACAGTGTAAGGGAAGCACATTTGTTACAGCGCTTCAGTGAACCAAATAGTTTTGGAAAGGACACTTACAAATATTTCTTGTTTTCGTAGACGTCGTGCAACTTTAAAACGTGAGGGTGCTCTATGAGCTTCAGAATGGCTATCTCTCGCTCCACCTGCAGAAAGAGAAAAAAAGAGGGAAAAGAGGAGAAATGAATAATATTAATGTGTGATTCAAAGTACTTATGGAATACTTTAATGGTCCTAAAAAATTGTTTTTTAAACTGCATAGCTCCCAGATGGATGTAATGTAAGTACTGACTATCCATGAGATCTTTAACATTGGAGCCCACTCAACAAAAACTATTTGGTGCTAGAGCCTGAATAATGAAGAGGAGAAAGCGCAGACACAAAGAGAGAGCATCGAGGAATGGAAAGGGAGAGTGCATGGGAGAAAAATAAAGACTGAGACAGCGAGAAGTGGCTGGGAATAAGAGACTGACTGACAGTGCCAGAGCCCATGTCTAGCCTGGCAGCTTGGGTCCATGCCAGGGCCTGCGGGAACAGAGACACGGCTACCACTTGTTAAGGGCCTGCTCCTGCCACAAAGCAACCACACACCAGCTAATTTAACTCATTAATCACACACTGATATCTGATATCACTCTATCGTAATACACTACGACACAGCAGATAGGGGGGGGGGGGGGGGGGGGGATTTCAACTACCTGTTTTCACACTCTGGAATGTGTGTGTGTGCGTGCGTGTGTCCCTAAACCATAAAGGTACAGAACCTCAGCACCTGATAACGCGGTAACATTTTCCAATGGACCTTGGGGCTAAACTTGAGGTAGGTTTATTGATGTGATAGAAAGGTACACTACATATGTTCCTTGCATAGAACATTGGGCTATTTTGGCCACACACCATATGACTCACAAATACTGTGTGATCTGTACAGCTACTACCGACATTTGTGTCATGTTCTCTCACAAACAGTACGCCTACGTAGTCACAGAAAAAAACAGAACATAATGACAAGACACATTAGTGACCAATAATACAAATTGTCAACTGCGTTTTTCTAGCCTCCATACATCCAGACAAAACAGCTACTGTTTGTGTACCATCTGTGTCATGAGCCGTTAGCTCGTACTGACATCATCGTGAATGTCGTGTGGCAGCCTCCATTTTGTGTGATACTGTCAAACTCAATAAAGCTTCATGATTCAAACCAATGTTACACTTCCTGCTTTGAGATCTCACATTACAGGAGTAACGGCAGCTCAGTGGGTAGTACACTTTATGCTTATGAGCATAGATCTACATTTGCTAACCATTAAACAGTACATGCGTTGGATGAATATGTTCATATGTGGCAGTAGCTTCAGTATGACCAAGTGCAAACCTCAGGAGGATACACACATACACGCACACACACATGCACACGGACACACATACAGCACCCCCCACCAACAGCACCTCCAGTCCAGGATGCTGAGTTGGATTTACAGAATGCCAGCTCAGTGAAAGAGCGTTGGTGTAACAGTCCTGACCTATTTATGTTAGTTTTTATGTGTTTTTGGTCAGGGCATGTGTTTTGGGTGGGCAGTCTATGTTACCTGTTTCTATGTTGGTTTCGGTTTGCCTGGTATGGCTCTTGATTAGAGGCAGGTGGTTTGCATTTTCCTCTAATCAAGAGTCATATTTAGGTAGGGCATTATCACTGTGTGTTTGTGGGTGATTGTCTCCTGTGATGTCTTCGTTATGTTAGATGTATTCACTTTTGGAGCTGTTTGGCTGTTCGTTCGATGTCCGTTCCTGTTCGTGAGTTTACGTTTGTCCATGTAAGTTTATGTTCAGGTTGCGTGTACGTCGTTTTCTTATTTTGTAGTTTGTTGAAAGTGTTTTGTTTGTTTTCGTGTCATCAGTTATCGTTGTAAATAAATAAAGATGGCATATTTCCCTGACTCCGCATTTTGGTTAGAAGATCCTTCTCTCCTCACCTCATCCGAGGATGAGGAGAGCGACAGCTATGACAGAATCACCCACCAAAATACAGAGACCAAGCGGTATGGGAAAAATGCTCGACGGAGCAACAAGGACTTTTGGACTTGGGAGGAGATCCTGTCTGGTAGAGGACCCTGGGCGCAAACTGGAGGAAATCGCTGCTCTCGTGAGAAGAGTGAGGCAGCCACAGCCCAGGAGCGCTGGTATGAGGAGGCAGCTAGGAGACGTGGATGGAAGCCGGAGATTCAAGCTCGTAACCGGAATTATGAGGGGACACGTCTTGCACGGAAGCCCGAAAAGCCCGTGAGTAACTCCCAAAAATTTCTTGGGGGGGGGGCTAAGGGGTTGTGGGCCAAGGGCAGGTAGGAGACCTGCGCCCACTTCCCAGGCTAACCGTGGAGAGCGGGAGTACGGGCAGACACCGTGTTACGCAGTAGAGCGCACGGTGTCTCCTGTACGTGTGCATAGCCCAGTGCGGGTTATTCCACCTCCCCGCACTGGTAGGGCTAGATTGGGCATTGAGCCAGGTGTCATGAGGCCGGCTCAACGCGTCTGGTCTCCAGTGCGTCTCCTCGGGCCGGCATACATGGCACCTGCCTTACGCATGGTTTCCCCGGTTCGCCTGCATAGCCCAGTGCGGGCTATTCCACCTCGCCGCACTGGCAGGGCGACCGGGAGCATTCAACCAGGTAAGGTTGGGCAGGCTCAATGCTCAAGAGAGCCAGTACGCCTGCACGGTCCGGTATTTCCGGCGCCACCTCCCCGCCCCAGCCTAGTACCTACAGTGCCTATATTACGCACTAGGCTACCAGTGCATTTCCAGAGCCCTGTTCCTCCTCCACGCACTCTCCTTATAGTGCGTGTATCCAGTTCGGTGCCTCCAGTTCCGGCCCCACGCACTAAGCCACCTGTGCGTCTCCCAAGTCCTGTACACACTGTCACTTCTCCCCGTACTAGTCCTGAGGTGCGTGCCCTCAGCCAGGTGCCACCAGTGCCGGTACCACGCACCAGGTATAGAGTACGCTTTGAGAGTTCAGTGTGCCCTGTCTCTGCTCCCCGCACTAGTAGGAAGGTGCTTATCATTAGCACGGTGCCTCCAGTTCCGGCACCACGCACCAGGTCTACAGTGCGCCATATCCGGCCAGAGCCATCCGTCTCCCCAGCGCCATCTGAGCCATCCGTCTCCCCAGCGCCATCTGAGCCATCCGTCTCCCCAGCGCCATCTGAGCCATCTGTCTTCCCAGCGCCATCTGAGCCATCCGTCTTCCCAGCGCCATCTGAGCCATCCGTCTGCCAGGAGCCTGCAAAGCCGCCCGTCTGCCATGAGCCTGCAAAGCCGCCCGTCTGCCATGAGCCTACAGAGCCGTCAGCCAGACAGGAGCCGCTAGAGCCATCAGCCAGACAGGAGCCGCTAGAGCCGTCAGCCAGACAGGATCTGCCAGAGCCGCCAACCAGACAGGATCTGCCAGAGCCGCCAACCAGACAGGATCTGCCAGAGCCGCCAACCAGACAGGATCTGCCAGAGCCGCCAACCAGACAGGATCTGCCAGAGCCGCTAACCAGACAGGATCTGCCAGAGCCGTCAGTGAGCCATGAGCAGCCAGAGCCGTCAGTGAGCCATGAGCAGCCAGAGCCGTCAGTGAGCCATGAGCAGCCAGAGCCGTCAAAGAGCCATGAGCAGCCAGAGCCGTCAGTGAGCCATGAGCAGCCAGAGCCGTCAGAGAGCCATGAGCAGCCAGAGCCGTCAGAGCGCCATGAGCGTCGTGAGCCGTCAGCCTGCCATGAGCGTCGAGAGCCGTCAGCCTGCCATGAGCGTCGAGAGCCGTCAGCCTGCCATGAGCGTCGAGAGCCGTCAGCCTGCCATGAGCGTCGAGAGCCGTCAGCCTGCCATGAGCGTCGAGAGCCGTCAGCCTGCCATGAGCGTAGAGAGCCGTCAGTCTGCCATGAGCGTCGAGAGCCGTCAGCCAGCATGGACCTGCCAGAGCCGTCCAAACAGGACCTGCCAGAGTCCTTCAGCCGGGATCTGCCCCTTGTCCCGGTGTTGCCCCTTGTCCCGGTGCTGCCCCTTGTCCCGGTGCTGCCCCTTGTCCCGGTGCTGCCCCTTGTTCCGGTGCTAGCTGATTATTTAGGGGAAGGTAATGTTTGGGTGGTCAGTGGTAGGGGTAGACAGAAGAGGGGAGTGACTATGGTGGTATGGGGACAGCGTCCGGAACCGGAACCACCACCGTGGTCAACTGCCCACCCGGACCCTCCCGTGGACTTTGTGCTGGTGCGCCCGGCGTTCGCACCTTGGGGGGGGGGTACTGTAACAGTCCTGACCTATTTATGTTGTTTTTTATGTGTTTTTGGTCAGGGCATGTGTTTTGGGTGGGCAGTCTATGTTACCTGTTTCTATGTTGGTTTCGGTTTGCCTGGTATGGCTCTTGATTAGAGGCAGGTGGTTTGCATTTTCCTCTAATCAAGAGTCATATTTAGGTAGGGCATTATCACTGTGTGTTTGTGGGTGATTGTCTCCTGTGATGTCTTCGTTATGTTAGATGTATTCACTTTTGGAGCTGTTTGGCTGTTCGTTCGATGTCCGTTCCTGTTCGTGAGTTTACGTTTGTCCATGTAAGTTTATGTTCAGGTTGCGTGTACGTCGTTTTCTTATTTTGTAGTTTGTTGAAAGTGTTTTGTTTGTTTTCGTGTCATCAGTTATCGTTGTAAATAAATAAAGATGGCATATTTCCCTGACTCCGCATTTTGGTTAGAAGATCCTTCTCTCCTCACCTCATCCGAGGATGAGGAGAGCGACAGCTATGACAGTTGGACTAGTAACCGAAAGGTTGCAAGTTCAAATCCCCGAGCTGACAAGGTACAAATCTGTCGCTCTACCCCTGAACAGGCAGTTAACCCACTGTTCCTAGGCCGTTACTGAAAGTAAGAATTTGTTCTTAACTGACTTGCCTAGACAAATAAAGGTAAAATATATATATATATTTTTTTTAATCTGTACTGATTGTCCTATTGACTGGTCTTCTCATTGGCTGATCATTAGTGCTGTTCCTGCATTATTAGGCTATGATGTTTCAACACACAAAGGTTATCTGATACGTTAGTGTAGCACAGGTGGTTCAGTGAACTACACAATTGTGTGATTATTAACCTTGTCTGAGATCTGGAGACTTGTGTTAGTTGCCAGAGTTGGGATTTAACTCAATGGTTCTAAGAAAGTCTGAATGTTTGGAGGCACAGGGTTCAACACCCAGTAGGTCATACTAGCCTAGCATCAGAACGTATGAGAGTTGCTTGAGAGTTCGTGGAACATCTGGATGCACAGAGCAGACAAAAAATTGCTGCCTATTGCACCATGACCCATGGCATATTGACCCAGTGAGCCAATTAGCTAGCGTGGATTCATGGTGTGCATGCATGATTCTAAAGTTGGGTTCTATGCAGATTTGGTGGCACACATACGCACAGAGTAAAATGTTGTCATGACTACACGTGAGGTTCACAATGGGTCAGATCAGCTTGGCAATGGCTGACAATCACCAGACCCTCTCCCACCAGCAAAGGTGGGGAGGAGGGAACGGCGGGGGTTTTGACACCTCACACCTGGTTGTAAATTAACTACACTAGGGTAGGGGGCAGCATTGGGAATTTTGGATGAAAAGCGTGCCCAAATTAAACTGCCTGCTACTCAGCCATAAAAGCTAGAATATGCATGTAATTATTAGATTTGGATAGAAAACACTCTGAAGTTTCTAAAACTGTTTGTATGATGTCTGTGAGTATAACAGAACTCATATGGCAGGCAAAAACCTGAGAAAAAATCCAACCAGGAAGTGGGAAATCTGAGGTTTGTAGTTGTTCAACTCTATGCCTATTGAATACATATAGTGTCTATGGGGTGATATTTCACTTCCTACGGCTTCCACTAGATGTCAACAGTCTTTAGAACCATGTTTGAGGCTTCTACTGTGAAGTGGGGGCGAATGAGAGGGGAATGAGTTAGAGGTCTGCCAGAGAGCCACGAGCTGGCCACGCGTGTTCACGTGATAGTTAGCTTGCATTCCATTGCAATTCTATAGACAAAGGAATTCTCCGGTTGGAACATTATTGAAGATTTATGTTAAAAACATCCAAAGATTGATTATAAACATCGTTTGACATGTTTCTACGGACTGTAACGGAACTTTTTGACTTTTCGCCTGCACCTAGGGATCACGCCTCATGAATTTTGAATACTGGGTTAAACGCGTGAACAAAAAGGAGGTATTTGGACATAAATGATGGACATTATCGAACAAAACAAACATTTATTGTGGAACTGGGATTCCTGGGAGTGCATTCTGATGAAGATCATCAAAGGTAAGTGAATATTTATAATGCTATTTCTGACTTCTGTTGACTACACAACATGGCGGATATCCATTTGGGTTGTGTTGGTCTCTGAGCGCTGTACTCAGATTATTGCATGGTGTGCTTTTTTCGTAAAGTTTTTTTGAAATCTGACACAGCGGTTGGCATTAAGGAGAAGTGGATCTAAAATTTCATGTTATGAGTATTTCTGTAAATTGATGTGGCTCTCTGCAAAATCACCAAAAGTTTTGGAACTACTGAACATAACGCGCCAATGTAAACTCAGATTTTTGGATATAAATATGAACTTTACCGAACAAAACATACATGTATTGTGTAACATGAAGTCCTATGAGTGTCATCTGATGAAGATCATCAAAGCTTAGTAATTAATTTTATCTGAATTTCTGCTTTTTGTGACTCCTCCCTTTGTCTGGAAAAAATGGCTGTGTTTTTCTGTGACTTGGCTCTGACCTAACATAATTGTTTGGTGTGCTTTCGTCGTAAAGCCTTTTTGAAATCGGACACTGTGGCTGGATTTACAACAAGTGTATCTTTAAAATGGTGGAAAATACTTGTATGTTTGAGGAATTTTAATTATGGGATTTCTGTTGTTTTGAATTTCACTGGCTATTGACGAGGTGAGACGCTACCATCCCACATACCCTAGTGAGGTTAACCTGTTATGGCTGCACGCTGAATATTGAAAAAACTGGAAAATGTGTGCACATTTTCAAACGGCCTCCTAAGAAACTTTTTATTTTCCAATATGCATATATTTACTACTGTTGGATAGATAACAGTCTGTAGTTTCTAAAAAGGTTTGAATTGTTTCTCTAAGTCGAACAGAAATATTTTTACAGCCATTTTCCCAGCCGAATTGAGTTTCCCAAAATGCGATGTGTCTCTTTAAGACCTTCTCTATAAAAGGCCATTTGACTTGTGACCATAGGGACACGTCAGAGGCGTTCGTCAGACTGTAATGCGGAAGTGAGAATTGAAAGGAGTCGAATATCTCGTCCCTGGACTGAATAACACAACTTCTTGTGAGACCTGCGCAGTTAAAAAAAATATCCGGGCGCGAAGGATAATTTGGTCTTCGCTTCTGGAACAAGGTAGATAACGTTGAATATGATGCCTGACTACGATATTATTTGATATATGTCACAAAATCATCCTAAAGTATGTTTTTTCAATATACTTTAATTATATTATTGCAATTTATTCTGGACTTTAGATGTGAAACGACGGAAGAATTTTTTGAAGAAAAGCTTTCTAGCGCAGCAATGCTATCGTGCTAGCTAACCAAAGAGGGAAATAATTCGTTCTGGAACCCAACTAAAGACTCTACTGGACATTGGACCCCGTTACAACATTCTGATGGAGTACCAAGAAAGATAAGACCCAATTTGGGATGCTTTTTCATATATATGTCGAACTGTTGAATGCTAACTCTGCTAACTGTGCTAGGCTAGCGCTTGACTAGAATCAATGCTGCCTTATGCTAGCTTATGATGTTAGCTAATATAACGATATATTGTGTTTTCGCTGTAAAACACTTCAAAAATCGGAAATGTTGTCTGTATTCACAAGATATCTGTCTTTCATTAGTTATCCACCATATGTTTTTCTGAAATGTTTTATGAGGTGTAATTAGTAGCCGACGTTGGTGTATGTATTTTCTCTGGCTACTCCCGGCTGGATTCAGACTGTAGCTATGTATTAGCATTTTTGGGTAGCATCAATGTAAAACTGATTTATAGCTAAAATATGCACTTTTTATGAACAAAACATAGATTTATTGTGTAACATGTTATATGACTGTCATCTGAGGTCGTTTTTTCTGGGCTCTTTAGGTTGGTTTTAGTTTATTTCGGTTGGTTGTGCATGCTACTTCAATCATAATTCATACTTCATAATCATAATTCATACGTGTCTGTCCACTTTTGTATTTGGTGGTGAGCTAACATAAATATATGTGGTGTTTTCTCTGTAAAACATTTAAAAAATCGGACATGTTGGCTGGATTGACAAGATGTTTATCTTTCAAATGCTGTATTGGACTTGTTAATGTGTAAAAGTTAAATATTTTTAAAAAATAGATTTTGAATTTCGCGCCCTGCAGGGGTGTCATTTTCGGTCCGAGGTCGGGCTTGCACGCCAAACAGGTTAAGCAGGAGAGAACTATCTCTAGGCTCTTCAGTATCAACCAAAATAATAACCTTGTCTCCAGAAGACTTTTGCCAACAAAACTCTAATGTCCAAAAGTGGATAATGGAACATTAATTCTTACATGGGGAATGTGGGAAATGGTCAGTGGGTAGATGTAGAAAACTAATGTCATACTGTTTGTCTTTTTGTGATGTTATTAAAAACTGTATGAACCAAATACTGTAACTTAAGGAAGGAAACCTCCATTGACTGTCAAGTTTTCATCCACTCTGATGTGAAATCAATATGTACAATGATGAAAGTATTTTTGTTAAGATATACATGTGCTTCTGGATGTCTAAGAAGATAATGTTTTTTGATGTCCTTTGCACATTAAGTAGCCATGCCCCGAGTGAGGTCAGAGAGCTTGTCAGCATGATGGAACCGTCCTTTCCGACCAGAGTGCTTATAAGGACTGGCTAAGAATTAACATATCAGACCAGAAAGACGTGAGACCATGGTCCACACATTGAAATGGTTACAACTTAACCTCAACACGAGGTGAAGAAGATAAACTCACCAGGCTAGACCAGGACACCGCCAGTCTGCAGCTGCGTGTGTAAAGTGGTTTGGAACTTTGACTATCTACCCGAGGAAGAGGAGAAGAAAACTCCCTTCTCAGACAATCACTGGTATGGCTAAGTAGCTGTTCTTAGGAAACAGCCCATTGGAGACCAGACAACTAAGAAGAACGACATTATGACCTCTGGAGCATGTACAAGTGGCCCACAGGAAAGGCTCACCGAAACAACTTTCCGAGAGGGCTTGGTTCCAACCGAGATAAACGACGAACGAACGGCATTCAACACTTAAATACATTCACTATTTTCTTACTCCAAATGAGTGGCGGTTCATGGGCAAGGTATAAGATAAATGTTAGGACAGTCCTAAAATGTATCCATGATAAATGTCCCTTTTCCTCTATCTCCCTATTTTCCCACCCCTTCTCCATCTCTGTGTAATAAGCCGTCATATCTTGTCAGTCTACTAGGGACCTTTGTCTCATGTAAGTGTGTATGTGTATTGTATGTTATTATTTAGTTAGCTAGTAAATAATTAAACTAATTTGTGTAGTACTGAATAATGCTCACGGCTGGGGTTCTTGCAGATCCAAGAAGGTTACGACTGTTCAGAATGACAATTGATATGAGGTAATGATTAATAAGTGACTGTTATTGATATATAACTTATATATCTTCTAGAGTTTAATTTGGGAGATGGTAACTCGTTAAACAACTTCTTCCGTGGTGCCCCAAATCCTAATGAGTTCATTGTTACATAATTAATTTAATCGAATAACAATTAAACATAGTTAGTGGGTTGAATAAATAACAATCATTAGATTAATGAAAGTAAAGTCACGACAACGCAATGTCTTGTAATGGCCCATGGGTCCTAGCTGTCTTAGGTCAGCTGTGAGCTGTTGCAAGGTGATGTGTCCCAATGTAGTCCTTAAGTGCTGTTTCTCTTAAGTACCCGATTGTCCTGAAATCCTCATGTGAGCGTGCCATTGTCCTCCCCAAGTTGTATGTTTATCTTGCTCTGATATCTTGCAGTAGATCTCTCCTGTACTCTGTTTTCATACCCACTTTACCTTTCCTAATGGCAGCTTGCCATACCTCTACCCACATACCAACAAAGGGGCACTGACACACCCACAGGGAAAAGGTGGAAAGGGTAGAGGGGTGAAAGACAGACAAGACAAGAGACGAGGGAAGAGGGTTAGGAACTAGGACAGTGAGGCACAGGGGACAGAAGCAACCAACAAAAACATAATTATTTTCCCATCAAAGCCCCCAATCTTCAAAGGTTCAGTCCCTGGGATCGGGGATGGAGCCTTGGAGCAGGGGGAAACAAATAATGAAACCCTTTAAGCTTTGGCCCAGTGGCTGGCCTCACCAAGAACTCTGCCATGCCAGCTTCCCCCTTTTTGCCTTCCTTCTCTCTGCCTTCTCTCACAGAGAGGGAATGAAGGAAGGAGGATGGGAGAGAGAGATTCAGAGAGAGAGAGAGAGAGAGAGAGAGAGATAGAGAAAGAGAGAGAGAGAGAGAGAGAGAGATAGACAGAGGGAAGGAGAGAGAGGGACTGAGCGAGAGTTTCTTGGTTACAGCAGCACTCAAAATGAAAACGTTTCCCTTTCAATTTACTCCTGTCCCTTTCTCTGTCTGTCTCTCTCGAACTTGTCTCTTATTCTCTTATTTCTCTCTTTCACACTCTGGTTCTCGCTCAGATGTGCTATGCTTTCGAGGCTTTAACAACAGTTATGCTAATGCTAGGTGATTGTAACGTTTAACTGTTTACAACCGGGATGCTAACGAAATTGCTATGTTTACGGCAGGGATTTGAATGCTAGGTGCTAGCATCAGCGACTAGGATACTAGGTACACCTGAAGCCACATAACCTCACACTTTCACACACTCTCTAATGTCCTTTGGAAATCAATCTTAAGGACGCATTTCCATACCATGAAGAAGTTCGCAAAAATGTGCAGCCATATATTCATAGAAAATATGTATTAGACACACATACAGTGGGGAGAACAAGTATTTGATACACTGCCGATTTGAAGGTTTTCCTACTTACAAAGCATGTATAAGTCTGTAATTCTATATCATAGGTACACTTCAACTGTGAGAGACGGAATCTAAAACCAAAATCCAGAAAATCACATTGTATGATTTTTAAGTAATTCATTTGCATTTTATTGCATGACATAAGTATTTGATCACCTACCAACCAGTAAGAATTCCGGGTCTCATAGACCTGTTCGTTTTTCTTTAAGAAGGCCTGATGTTCTCCACTCATTACCTGTATTAACTGCACCTGTTTGAACTCGTTATCTGTATAAAAGACACCTGTGCACACACTCAATCAAACAGACTCCAACCTCTCCACAATGGCCAAAACCAGAGAGCTGTGTAAGGACATCAGGGATAAAATTGTAGACCTGCACAAGGCTGGGATGGGCTACAGGACAATAGGCAAGCAGCTTGGTGAGAAGGCAACAACTGTTGGCGCAATTATTAGAAAATGGAAGAAATTCAAGATGATGGTCAATCACCCTCGGTCTGGGGCTCCATGCAAGATCTCACCTCGTGGGGCATCAATGATCATGAGGTAGGTGAGGGATCAGCCCAGAACTACAGGGCAGGACCTGGTCAATGACCTGAAGAGAGCTGGGACCACAGTCTCAAAAAAAACATTAGTAACACACTATGCCGTCATGGATTAAAATCCTACAGCGCACGCAAGGTCCCCCTGCTCAAGCCAGATGATCCAGAGGAGGAATGGGAGAAGGTCATGTGGTCTGATGAGACAAAAATAGAGAGTTTTGGTCTAAACTCCACTCGCCGTGTTTGGAGGAAGAAGAAGGATGAGTACAACCCCAAGAACACCATCCCAACCATGAAGCATGGAGGTGGAAACATCATTCTTTGGGGATGCTTTTCTGCAAAGGGGACATGACGACTGCACCGTATTGAGGGGAGGATGGATGGGGCCATGTATCGCGAGATCTTGGCCACCAACCTCCTTCCCTCAGTAAGAGCTATGAAGATGGGTCGTGGCTGGGTCTTCCAGCATGACAACGACCCGAAACACACAGCCAGGGCAACTAAGGAAGCAACTAAGAAGCATCTCAAGGTCCTGGAGTGGCCTAGCCAGTCTCCAGACCTGAACCCAATAGAAAATCTTTGGAGGGAGCTGAAAGTCCGTTTTGCCCAGTGACAGCCCCGAAACCTGAAGGATCTGGAGAAGGTCTGTATGGAGGAGTGGGCCGAAATCCCTGCTGCAGTGTGTGCAAACCTGGTCAAGAGCTATAGGAAACATATGATCTCTGTAATTGCAAACAAAGGTTTCTGTACCAAATATTAAGTTCTGCTTTTCTGATGTATCAAATACTTATGTCATGCAATAAAATGCAAATTAATTACTTAAAAATCATACAATGTGATTTTCTGGGGTTTTGTTTTAGATTCCATCTCTCACAGTTGAAATGTACCTATGATACAAATTACAGACCTCTACATGCTTTGTAAGTGGGAAAACCTGCAAAATCGACAGTGTCTCAAATACTTGTTCTCCCCACTGTATATCAATATGCATGCCACACCAGTATGCACACAGCACGCACACACACACACACACACACACACACACACACACACACACACACACACACACACACACACACACACACACACACACACACACACACACACACACACACACACACACACACACACACACACACACAAAACTAATAAAGTGCATATGATCAGTACAATGAGAGATTATTCTTGGTCAGGGTTGCCAGATTGAATGATTACCTAACAGCCAATCTCCCAGTAAACAGGACTGATTATCCAGACCATTTCCCAGAGGGAAACCCACCCTGCCAAACCCCCCACTGACAGACTCAAGGTCAACTGACTTACTACTACCAATGACAGAAAATCATCCAAATTGCAGCCGTAATGGGTAGATTAACTTGGCTATCATTAGAGAAGGGTGTTTGCCAGATCATAAATGAAAATTCCAAAATCGATTTAAAAGGCTTGTATGGAAGTATAGAGGACAATTAGGGGTTACAACATGAGAGAATTATAAATATAATTTATAAATCTAGCACAGTGGGTTTGAAATTGCTAATAAACAAACACGTGAACTGTAATTGTCTAAATTATATGCGGGGTTGGTATGGTTCTGAACACTCCTGTCAAGTCAATTATGGAAAACAAAGGGAACGCGATCCGGAGATAAACGCATGAAAGGACGGAAAGGAGTAGTGAAAGGGGAGAGAAGCATGGAGGTGCATCCTATTCCTTTGCTGTCATATCAAATAAGCCCACGTCCCCTCCCCCATCATCCACCCTCCCATCTCATTGGATCAGTGACACACACACACCCATGTACAAGGTAAACAACCCCCACACACCCCCTACCCTATCATAGAGATGGAGACAGACAACGCAATTTATTACGCTCAATTATTCCACATATGGTGTGTTAATGTGTAGTAATAAAGTGGTGAGACGTGGGGTGAGGGGGGAAGAGACGGTCACACAACAGACCTTAGAGAAATTAGGTGAGACAACTTGTCAGGTCCACAGCTACTCCTGTAGGCTCCTGAGAGAATGTGTGTGTGTGTGTGTGTGTGTGTGTGTTTGTGTCTTTGATTAAACCAGACGTAGTATATTTCATACACCATGGTATGTGTATAGTGTAACATCTGATGAATATGATAATGTATTTTCACTGTTCACTACCAAGACTAACTCCCTCAAGAAGATGTATTGTGCAGTAAGAAGCTTCTACCATTCAAATCCGATCAAATCAAATTTTATTGGTCACATACACATATTTAGCAGATGTAGCGAAATGCTTGTGTTCCTTGCTCCAAGAGCGCAGTAGAATCTAACAATTCATTACAATACACACACATCTAAAAGTAAAAGAATGGAATTAAGAAATATATAAATATTAGGACGAGCTTCACCAGGGGTCTACGAGGGGCTCTGCTATTCCTGTCATTTTTGGGGGGTAAGTTAGAGGAGCCCCTTGTGGGGCTATGTCACGGTTGTCGTAAGAACGGGACCAAGGCGCAGCGAATATTGAGTTCCACATATTTATTTCAAAAGTGAAACGTAAGCCAAAACAATAAATCAAATCAACGAACAACGGAACGTGACTACGTGGTGCACGTGCACAAACACAAAATAATACCCCACAAACACAGGTGGGAAAAATAGCTACTTAAATATGATCCCCAATTAGAGACAACGAATACCAGCTGCCTCTAATTGGGAATCATACAAAACACCAACATAGAAAACATAAACTAGAACACAACATAGAAATATTAAACCAGAATACCCCCTAGTCACGCCCTGACCTCCTACACCATAGACAAACAAGGGCTCTCTATGGTCAGGACGTGACAGGCTAGGGTTGGGCTGAGGGCTCCGGCTCGAAATGGATAACACCCGTACACTTTGTTTTCCTGGAGCCAGGGTATTGGATTTATTAGAAATCATGCCCACCATCAAGAAACAGATTGCTGCTCTGAAAACAGTTATGTTGCATAGTGGGTCTAATGATATTATGCGTGTGAAATCTGTAAAGCTAAGAGACCATTTCTTACAGCTCTTGGAGAATGCTCAGAAATTAGCAGAACATATCATTGTCTCGGGCTCAATTCCATGTGTTTTAGCCATCTCTGGTCTCCTCAGCAGTGGTTAATGCGTCTGACCAAGGACTTGGGCATGTCCTTCGTCGACAATTCTGACTCCTTCTGGAATAGGCCTGGCTACTTTGTGGAAGACGGAATTCACCTAGGTGAAAATGGCTCCTGGCTGTTGTCATCAAACATTGGAAAGGTTCTTGGTCAACGAAATTGATGAGAGGACAATATTAGCATTACATGTAAGTCAGTTTTTACCATCTCCTCTTTGGTCACTGTAAGTGTTCCACATGTTGTATCTGAAAGTGGTGACTTGCCTAATGCCGCTAACCGGAGAAATGTAATTGCTATTCCTGTCACGCCTGCTCCCACTCTCCCTCCCTGGTGCTCAAAGGCGCCAGGCTCCTCAGCGTTACGCACTCCTGCCACCATCAGTACGCACCCCTGCCTTTCCCCCGTCACGCGCATCAGCGTATTATTGGACTCACCTGGACTCAATCACCTGTTTATTACCTCCCCTATATTTGTCAGTTCCCCATCTCTGTTCCCTGCTGCTGCGTTGATGGTCATTTGACCTTGTATACCCGTGTGCTGACGCTGCTCCTGTCTTGTTCTGTCTATTTCTAATTAAATGTCAACTCGCCGTAACCTGCTTCTCAGCTCAGCGTTGGTCCTTACAATTCCTACTTTGTTTTCTTTTCCTACTAGGTATATTCCAATCTTTGAGTCTACTGTTTTACTGAAATCGCAAAAGTAATCTGACTTGTATTGAAACTGTGTGTGATTTTAAATGCAGAAAACGTTTGACATTTCTACATCTTAACATTCGCAGTTTATTACCTAAAATAGATCATGTCAAGATCTGGGCCTCTCAGTTAGACCGTGATGTTTTAGTTTTTAATCTGAAACCTGGTTAACTGATAAAACCCTGGACTCTGAGGTTGCTATGGATGGTTACAATGTGTTTAGGGCTGATAGGAAAGGCAAAGTGCTGGTGTTGCTATTTACACAAATAACCGTCTTTCTGTGTCTCTGGTAAAGGCTACCTCCAGTCCTAAACCATTTGAATTAAGTCTTCAGTTGGGCTCAAACTCAAAAATACCAGTCATAGGAATCTATCATCCACCCTCCGCCAAGAACGACCTCACTGATTTAATTGCCATTTTTACTACCCCAGAGGTGTTGATGGATGGAGATTTTAATCTTGCATGGGGAACGCAGAATGCTGACTGTTTAAAGGATTTTTGTACAAATCTAAATTTGACCCAGCTGATTACAAAGCCTACTCGTCCAAACTTAAAGGACCCGATGAAATCGACTTTGATTGACCTCATACTTACAAATAAAAATCTAATCAAATTTTATTGGACACATACACGTGTTTAGCGGATGTTATTGCGGATGTAGCGAAAAGATTGTGTTTCTAGCTCCAACATTGCAGTAATATCTAACAAATAATATCTAACAATTTCACAACAATACACACACATCTAAAGTAAAGGAATGGAATTAAGAATATATAAATATTTGGACGAGCAATGTCAAAGCGGCATAGACTAAGATACAGTAGAATAGAATACAGTATATACATATGAGATGAGTAATGCAAAATATTTAAAGTGACTAGTGTGCCATTGTTAAAGTGGCTTGTGATTTCAAGTCTATGCATATAGTAGAGGTCGACCGATTAATCGGAATGGCCGGTTAATTGGGGCCGATTTCAAGGTTTAATAACAATCGGAAATCGGTATTTTTGGACACCGATTTTTTTTACACCTTTATTTAACTAGGCAAATCAGTTAAGAACACATTCTTATTTTCAATGAGGGCCTAGGAACGGTGGGTTAACTGCCTTGTTCAGGGGCAGAACGACAGATTTCTACCTTGTCAGCTCGGGGATTTGTTTTTGCAACCTTCCGGTTACTAGTCCAAAGCTCTAACCACCTGCCTTACATTGCACTCCACGAGGAGCCTGTGTGGCAGCCTGTGTGACCTGTTACGTGAGGGCAGCAAGAAGCCAAGGTAAGTTGCTAACTAGCATTAAACTTATCTTCTAAAAAACAATCAATCTTAACATAATCACTAGTTAACTACACATGGTTGATGATATTACTAGTTTATCTAGCGTGTCCTGCATTGCATATAATCGATGTGGTGCCTGTTAATTTCTCATCAAATCACAGCCTACTTCGCCAAACGGGTGATGATTTAGCACTGTCGTTGCACCAAACCTAACCATAAACATCAATGCCTTTCTTTAAAATCAATACACATGTATATATTTTTAAACCTGCATATTTAGTTACTATTGCCTGCTAACATGAATTTCTTATAATTAGGGAAATTGTGTCCCTTCTCTTGCGTTCCGTGCAAGCAGTCAGGGTATATGCAGCAGTTTGGGCAACCTGACTCATTGCGAACTGTGTGAAGTCCATTTATTCCTAACAAAGACCGTAATTAATTTGCCAGAATTGTACATAATTATGACATAACATTGAAGGTTATACAATGTAACAGCAATATTTAGACTTAGGGATGCCACTAGTTAGATAAAATACGGAACGGTTCCGTATTTTACTGAAAGAATAAACGTTTTGTTTTCTAAATGATAGCTTCTGGATTCGACCATATTAATGACCAAAGGCTCGTATACCTGTGTGTTATCGTGTTATAATTAACCTGCTTGGGCTGCAGGGGCAGTATTGAGTAGCCAGATAAAAGGTGCCCATTTCAAACGGCCTCGTACTCAATTCTTGCTCGTACAATATGCATATTATTATTACTATTGGATAGAAAACACTCTCTAGTTTCTAAAACCATTTGAATTATATCTGTGAGTAAAACAGAACTCATTTGGCACAAACTTCCTGACCAGGAAGTGGAAAGTCTGAAAACTATGCTCTGTTCTAGGTCCTGCCTATAAATGGGCATGATACGTATTAGTATACATGCACGTCATACACCTTCCCCTAGATGTCAAGAGGCAGTGAAAGAAGAAATGGAGTGTTTATCTTGGTCTGAGTTGGAATAAATCCTCTTGGAATGACGTGTCACCCATTTCCTGTTTTCAGGAAGGCGCGAGAAGGAACCGGGGATTGCCTTCTGTACAGCTGTCGTTATATGCGACTACTATCTCCGGCTTTGATTTTATTTGATACATGTGACAATATCATCGCAAAGTATGTTTTTTCAATATAGTTTAATCAGATTATTGAAATTTATTCGGGACGTTAGGCGTGTTGCATTGTGTGCCTTTGTTCAGGAAGGAGAGCTTCGCGCCACTTGGCTAGTGCGCTTGCTAATTCAAGAGGGAAAAAGGACGTTCTAAATCACAACAAAGATTGTTCTTGACAAAGGACCTCTTGTACAACATTCTGATGGAAGCTCATCAAAAGTAGGACCCATTTTATGATGCTATTTCATATATCTGTCGAACTGTGTACTATTAGTTTTGCGCCCAGGATTTGGGCACTCGCTCGCCATAACGTAAGCCTTATGACGTAATGAAGTTATTTTTAGAATTCTAACACGGCGATTGCATTAAGAACTAGTGTATCTATCATTTCCTATACAACATGTATTTTTTAGTTATGTTTATGAATAGTAATTTGGTCAGAATATGTGTGTCAGAAAAAGTGTCAGAAAAATATCCGGACGTTGTGGGAAAAATATGCTACTTTAGCACAATGTATAACCACTGATTTCAGCTCTAAATATGCACATTTTCGAACAAAACATAAGTGTATGTATAACCTGATGTTATAGGACTATCGTCTGATGAAGCTTATCAAGGTTAGTCAAAAATGATATATCTTTTGCTGGTTTGTTACGATCGCTAACCTTTGTTACTGGGGAATAGCTTGTGTTTCTGGCTATTGTGGTAAGCTAGTATAACGCTATATTGTGTTTTCGCTGTAAAACACTTAATAAATCGGAAATATTGGCTGGAATCACAAGATGCCTGTCTTTCATTTGCTGTACACTATGTATTTTTCAGAAATGTTTTATGATGAGTATTTAGGTATTTGACGTTGGTGTCTGTAATTTTTATGGCTGCTTTCGGTGCCATTTCTGATTGTAGCTGCAATGTAAACTATGATTTATACCTGAAATATGCACATTTTTCAAACAAAACATAGATTTATTGAATAACATGTTATAAGACTGTCCTCTGATGAAGTTGTTTGTTGGTTAGTTTGGTTGGTTCTTGGTTAGTTAGGTTGGCTTTGTGCATGCTACCTGTGCTGTGAAAAATGTCTGTCCTTTTTTGTATTTGGTGGTGAGCTAACATAAATATACGTGCTGTTTTCGCTGTAAAACATTTTAAAAATTGGACATGTTGGCTGGATTCACAAGATGTGTACCTTTCATTTGCTGTATTGGAGTTGTTAATGTGTGAAAGTTAAATATTTCTAAAACATATATTTAGAATTTCGCGCCCTGCACTTGAAGTGGCTGTTGTCATATTGTGGCCGGCCTCGGGCTTGCAGCCAGAAGAAGTTTTTAAGTCTATGATTTGATAGAGCAGTCTGACTGAGCAATGGTAGGCAGCAGCAGGCTCGTAAGAATTCATTCAAACAGCACTTTCGTTCGTTTGACAGCAGCTCTTCGCTGTGCTTCAAGCATTGAGCTGTTTATGACTTCAAGCCTATCAACTCCCGAGATTAGGCTGGTGTAACCGATGTGAAATGGCTAGCTAGTTAGTGGGGTGCGCGCTAATAGTGTTTCAATCGGTGACGTCACTCGCTCTGAGACTTGGAGTAGTTGTTCCCCTTGCTCTGCAAGGGCCGCAGCTTTTGTGGAGCGATGGGTAACGATGCTTCGAGGGTGGCTGTTGTCGATGTGTTCCTGGTTCGAGCCCAGGTAGGGGCGAGGAGAGGGACGGAAGCTATACTGTTACACTGGCAATACTGATGGCTATGTAACGTGCTAGTGATGGCTATTTCAGTCTCTCTGTCCCAGCTTTGATGCACCTGTACTAATCTCCCCTTCTGGATGACAGCGGGGTGAACAGGCAGTGGCTTGGGTGGTTGTTGGCCTTGATGATCGTTTTGGCCTTCCTGTGACATCGGTTGCTGTTGGTGTCCTGGAGGGCAGGCAGTGTGCTCCCGGAGATACGTTGGGCAGACCGCACCACCCTCTGGAGAGCCTTGCGGTTGCGGGTGGTGCAGTTGCCGTACCGTAAACACTACAGCCAGCTGGTCTACGCATGCTCTGAGGATGCAGCTAGGGATGCCGTCCGGGCCTGCAGCCTTGCGAGGGTTAACACGCATAAATGTCTTACTCACGTCGGCCACGGAGAGCGAGAGCCCACAGTCCTTGGGAGCGGGCCGCGTTGGGTGCACTGTGTTATCCTCAAAGCGAGAGAAGGTGTTGAGTTTGTCCCGTGAGCCGCGATGCGGCTGGTGTCCGCGACTTGGTTGGTTTTCTATTTGTAATCTGTGATTGTCTGTAGACCCTGCCACATACGTCTCATGTCTGAGCCATTGAATTGCGACTCCACTTTGTCTCTGTACTGACGTTTTGCCTGTTTGATTGTCTTATGGGGGTAATAACTACACTGTTTGCATTCGTCCATATTCCCAGTCACCTTGCCATGGTAAAATGTGATGGTTTGCCCTTTCAGTTTTGCGCGAATGCTGCCATCTATCCACGGTTTCTGGTTTGGGTAGGTTTTAATAGTCACAGTGGAAACAACATCCCCTATACACTTCCTGATGAACTCAGTCACCGTGTCCATGTATATGTCAATGTTATTCTTTGAGGCTACCCGGAACATATCCTAGCCCACGTGATCAAAACAATCTTGAAGCATGGATTCCTGTTTGACTTTCTGCCTATAGGAAGGGAGGAGCAAAATTAAGTCGCGATCTGATTTGCCGAAGGGAGGGCGGGGGAGGGCCTTGTAGGCATCCCAGAAGGGGGAGTAAAAGTGGTCAACTATTTTTCGAGAGCGAGTACTACAGTCAACGTGTTGATAGAACTTCGGTAGCATTTTCCTCAAATTTGCTTTGCTCAAATCCCCAGCTACAATAAATGCGGCCTCAAGATATGTGGTTTCCAGTTGCATAAAGTCCAGTGCCGTTCCTTCAGGGCTATCGTGGTATAGGCTTGAGGGGGAATATACACGGCTGTGACTAAAACTGAAGAGAATTCTCCTGGGAGGTATAATACGGTCGTCATTTTATTGTGAGGTATTCTAGGTCGGTTGAACAAAAGGACGTGAGTTTCTGTATGTTATCACAATCGCACCATGAGTAGTTAATCATGAAACATACCCCACCGTCTTTCTTCTTCCCGGAGAGTTCTTTATTCCTGTCTGCGCAATGTACTGAGAACCCAGCTGGCTGTATGGACGGGGACAGTATATCCAGAGATAGCTATGATGTCTCTCTGGAAGGAGATCCTCGCCTTACTGTATTGTCCAGAGACTGAACATTAGCGAGTAATATACTTGGAAGCGGTGGATGGTGTGCACGCTGCTCGAGTCGGACTAGAAGTCCACTCTGAATACCTCTTCTTCACCGGCGGCATCTTGGAGCAGCCTCTGGGATAAGTTCAATTTCCCTGGGGGGTACGAACAAAGGATCCAATTCGGGAAAGTCATATTCCTGGTCGTAATGCTGGTGAGTTACTGCCTCTCTGACATCCAAAAGTTATTTCTGCCTGTATGTAATAACACAAAAAACATCCTGGGCTAATAATGTAAGAAATAACACACAAAAAAACTAAATACTGCAAAGTTGCAGAGGAGCAGAGCTTCCATGTCTGTCGGTACCATGTCTCTCACCATTATACTCAGTTGTTATAAAACAATGTGCCACTCAGGCTAATAAGATGTGATTGGTGGACTATAGTAGGCCTAGTCCCAGTCCCAGCATCTCAGGCTCTGATTGGTTGAGACGGCCTGTGGATTCCAGAGGGAATTGTGGGTAGTGTAGTTGGCTGTGGATGAATGTAGTTCATGATTGGGCTAATCAGTGCTAACGAGACAGAGCGCGTCAAAGGCGCAAGTGGCATCCCCCTGTGAGGAGTATGAGAGAGTGTGTGTGTGTGTGTGTGTGTGTGTGTGTGTGTGTGTGTGTGTGTGTGTGTGTGTGTGTGTGTGTGTGTGTGTGTGTGTGTGTGTGTGTGTGTGTGTGTGTGTGTGTCATACCCATTTCTTTAGAGGAGCTGAAGGAATGCAGATGTTCTCTCTTCCCCTCTCGCTGCATCCTTCCCTCTTTATTTCCCTATTCCCTCTATCCCTTGTCCCTCTCTTTCCCCTCTCTCTCTATCATTAGCCGAACAGACTGTTAGTATTCAGTGAAAACAGAATCATCTAAGAATCAGAAACAGCTTGAGAGTCATAAAAAAAAATATATATATATATATATATATTGGATGATCTAAGTCCACAACAATGCTCAAACTGCATCAGGAGACCACTTTTGAGGTCTGGAAAAATTTGACGAAATTTTGATTTTGGGGTGTAGTTACCCTTTAATGCAAGTGGAACCAGCAAGAGACCGTTGGTTAGCGATGTTTCTGTAGCGCTCATGTAATTGCAAATCTTTCAAAACAAATGCCCACTGGATTGATGCAACTTATCATGATATCATTCTGCCAGGTAGGCATAGGCTACCTGATCCTATTCAAAGATACTAGTCAAATCCCTGGTAATAATGTGTTAATAAAGCACTACTGTTTTTACAGTCACCTCCATTACCACCAATGGTCTCACTTATCTCGTGCATTTAGCTACTGTCTCTCTGCATTAACTCTGAGGGATTAACACATGTTCATTTTCACCAACACAAAGTCATTAAACTTCTTGTCAATAGGGGGCGCTGTTTTCACTTTGGAAAAAATCGTGCCCAAATTAAACTGCCTCGTACTCTATTCTAGATCATACAATATGCATATTATTATTACTATTGGATAGAAAACACTGTGAAGTTTCTAAAACTGTTTGAATTATATCTGTGAGTAAAACAGAACTCATTTGGCAGCAAGCTTCCATACAGGAAGTGAAAAATCTGAAAACGAGGCTCTGTTTCAGTTCCTGCCTATTCAACTGGCTTTTATTTATCGATATGCATGCATTTCATACGCCTTCCACTAGATGTCAACAGGCAGTGGAAGGTGGAATGGGGTGTCTAGCTTGATGTGAGGTCGAATAAGAGCTTTTGGAGTGACAGGTCCGGTATTTTCTTTGTCTTCGAAGGCGCGCGGGGGAGCTCGACATTGTCTTCTGAAAAGCGTTCGGTATACACGGCGAATATCTCCGGCTCTGATTTTATTTGATACATATGATAATAAGATCATAAAGTACGTTTTTTCAACTGAGTTTTATTGGTACTTTTGGAGTTTTCCGTTCTTTGCGCCAAGAGAGGATGGGAATGTTAGCAACCTTGGCTAGCATTGTGGCGCGAATTCGAAAGAAGTAATGGACATTCTAAAACCAAACAACGATTTATTCTGGACCAAGGACTCATTGTACAACATTCTGATGGAAGCTCAGCAAAAGTAAGAAAACATTTATGATGTTATTTCGTATTTCTGTGTAAAATGTTGACTCCTATTCTCCGCCGTGTTGGTGAGTGCTGTCTCACAATAACGCAAGCTGTATGTTATGGTAAAGTTATTATAAAAAATCTAACACAGCGGTTGCATTAAGAACCAGTGTATCTTTCATTTGCCATACAACAAGTATTTTTATGTAAAGATTATGATGAGTTCTTTGGTCAGATTAGGTGAGTGTCCAAAATATCTCTGGAGATTCTGGTGAATCGTTGCTACGTATTCACAATGTATAACCAGGATTTGTAGCTATAAATATGCACATTTTCGAACAAAACATAAATGTATTGTATAACATGATGTTATAAGACTGTCATCTGATGAAGTTGTCCAAAGGTTAGTGATTCATTTTATATCTTTTGCTGGTTTTTGCGGAAGCTACCTTTGCGGTAAATAAATGAATTTGTGTGTTTGGCTATTGTGGTAAGCTAATATAATGCTATATTGTGTTTTCGCTGTAAAACACTTAACAAAAATCGGAAATATTGGCTGGATTCACAAGATGTTTATCTTTCATTTGCTGTACACCATGTATCTTTCATAAATGTTTTATGATGAGTATTTATGTATTTCGTTGCTCTCTGTAATTATTCTGGCTGCTTTGGTGCTATTTTTGATGGTGGCTGCAATGTAAAACTATGATTTATACCTCAAATATGCACATTTTCGAACAAATCATAAATGTATTGTTTAAGAAAAAAATCCATATGCAAAACTAGACACAGATATGCAAAACCATTCACAATGCACTCTCATACACATCTAAACAATTAGATAGACGTGTATGAGAGAACATTGTGAATGGTTTTGCATATCTGTGTCTAGTTTTGCATAACGGTACGCACAATGCAGATCTACACAAAACTCTCTCTCTCTTGCTCGCTCGCACGCACACACGCACGCACGCACACACACACACACACACACACACTGCAATCAGTGTCTCACATATGTTAATTGATTGGTAATGTGTAGGCTCTTCCTCTCTACCACTAGCAGTGCTCTGAGCACTGGGATCAATGAAAAATTCTTCCACAGGAAGTCTGTAATCTCCCTAACACAGCCCACCAACTCCCTATGCATGAAATGGGCATGTGCGCACACACACGCGCACACACACATACACACACACAATAACCGAGAGCACTGTATAGAGAGGTCTTCATCAATTGATGGCGCTGTGAGAGAGCCCCTGAGCGAAGCTCTGCTCACCCACCATCTCCACAGAGGGACTGGTGCTGAACAGCTGTGTGTCTGCTGTAGTATCAGTGTGTGTGTTTGTGTGTCTTCGTGCATGTGTGCTTGAGTGTGTGTGTGTGTGCGTGTGTATAAGTATGTGGTCAGAGGATATACAGAAAGCCCTGTAATAAAACTAGTGATCTCTAGAGATTAAAGATACACTGAGGACCAGTGAGGTGTTCATTAGTGGACCCTGAGGACTACTAACGATGTAGTATCAATTATGTTTGTGGGAAGAGAGAAAAGATGGATGATTGCAGAATAATTGAGATGTGGTGTCAACGGCCCTGCTCTTCAGAGAAGTCTTCTACAGTGTGATGGACAAAGACTAAGGGCGTACGTTGAAGAGTTCAAGGTGAGTCAATAACACTTTCACAGATCCTCCACGAAACACATCATTGAATCAAACAGGCTGCTCCTCGATCAACACAGTGTCAATGACCAGATAATCCGACAGGCTATCCTAAGACAGAGGATTACACACACACTCACTCACTCACTCACTCACACCCACTCTCTCGCGCGCACAAAGATATCAGAGGAAGGCCAAACTGACCGACATTCATCTCCCCTGCATCCTCTGAAAGTTACTCTGGGGCAAACACACCCAACACACAGGGGCGCGCGCACACACGGACCCATCCAATAATCACACCATCCTGCCTCTCCTGACAAATCAATGGCCTAGCTCTGCGTGGGCTGAGCATTCTTAATGAGTTATACGGATTGATTGGGGAGACGCTCGTTTGAAGCACTTCCAAATCCCACGTTAATTGAAATGCGATACGGAGCTGAGGGCCACGGAGAGGGAAGTCAATTGGAACATCCGCTCAGAAATCAAACCGCCATCTGTTGCTGTGATAACAAGGGCTGCGTCCGAAAACATGACTAACCTTCAAATCCTTGCTTCGCCAGTCCTTGTCTCCTCAATTTGTACCAAAGCACATTGGAGGAGAGGATCCCAAGGTCCCTCCCCCCCTGGACCTCCTTCTCCAATGAGCTTTGAGAGGACAGCCTACTGTAAGAGTAGACAGAGAGAGAGAGGACGGGGCGTTTAGTTTTGAATGAGCCGAGGAGCTGAGGACTGCAATCCGAGTCATGCCGCGTTGGCGTGATGCGAGTTGGCTGGAGGGCGCTCCAGGTAGAGTGGGAATAGTGGGTATTCGATGCAGTCACGCACCACTCATTCAGATAGAAGACCACCGTAAGGATTGTCACAACATAGTGTCACGTCAAACAATCGCCGATAGGAGAGGAGAAATTTGATTTGAGGATTTGATTGAATTGAGTCCCTCGTTGAAACGCTTTAGATTCTTTATTGCGGCTCGACTGGTATGTTTCCATCTGGTTTACAATCAAAGCGGCTCTATGCAAATACCGTATATGAAATAAAAAAGACTCATGGAGTTAGTCTGCACTCTGTAACTCCCAGGTCTCCTTGTGGTATGTAAATGATAACTAGCCAGGGCTGGGGAGAGAGAGCATATAAAGGCCTTTCATTCTCATATGAGAGTTCTGGAGGTGACAGGCTGAGAAATAGCTAGCTGAGCGTCTCCCCCGTTCCCAGCCGCAATGATGATGACTACATCACACAGAATACATTATAGCATAATCATACAGAGAGAGAGAGAGAAATAGAGAAAAGGAGGGGGGGGGGGGCGTTCAGAGAGATAGAGAAAGATTGCGAGATAGCACAAGAGAGAGAGATAGGGAAAGGGAGGGAGGGAGGGAAGGAGGGAGGGGAGGAGAGTTCCAAAGGAATAGAGACATTTTAAATGCTAAAATATGACTGAAATGTCTCTAGTCCTTTGGAACTTTTGTGTTTACTGTGAATTTTTTATTGTTTATTTCACTTTTGTTTATTATCTATTTCATTTGCTTTGGCAACGTAAACATATGTTTCCCATTCTAATAAAGCCCTTTGAATTGAATTGAATTGAGGAAGAGAGAGAGAAAGAGAGAGAGGGGAGGGGAGGGGAAGTGATGGTGCTGTCTTGGTGATGTCAGGGTAAGCAGATTAAGGTCAGTTGTGATTCATCAAGAAATGGCAGATGCTTTCTTCTGTGGCGGACAGACGGCTCTGTATTCTTTAATTTCATCCCCCTTTTTCCCTTTAGCCTCCTCACCCCGGTAACCCCCTCCATCAGCGCCATCTCTCTCAAGGGCTCAGACATGTTAGGATTGGTGTTTATGGCACTATAACCAATGCTATATCACATGTGATATAATATTAGCAACTGTTAGCCTGGGCGCCTGGGTGTCTGTGTGTGTGTGCTGGAAGTAACAGTTAGCCCCAGATAAGTGTGCTGGGAAGCTGTGGTTAGCCTTGAGCGAGAACAGTGTGCTCTGTATGCATGTGCAAATAGCGCAGGCAATGTTGCAGAGCTGTCTGACCTCAGTCGCTGGGGTGAGGGAGCGTAATCTACACAGCAACAGCGCCGGGACACCAAATAGCGCCAAGAGGCTGGGACTAGCCTGAGCGCCGGCGATAGGCTGAGCAGAGTTTAAACCACGCTCAGCCTCTACGGTGATAGGCCAACAGACACACAGACACACACAACAAACATCACATACACACACACGATACAAACCCACTAAGCTGTAAATGCAAATAAACAGTCAGACACGTACGCACACACAAACACACACACACACACATTGTGTAAAAAAAGCACTCAGTAGTGTCAACACAATTAACCAAGTATGGACACCATTAACTAAATCAGCCACTCGTTGAGAGCAGTGATGACGCCGGCAGAGATGGTCGCCTCACTTCTAGTCCTTAGGAAACTATGCAGTACTTCGGTTTTTTAATGTATTGTTTCTTACATTGTTAGCCCAGAAAATCTTAAGTGTTATTACATACAGAACGCAAAGAACTATTGGATATCAGAACAAAGTCAACTTACCAACATTACGAACAGGAATACGACTTTCCCGAAGCGGATCCTTTGTTCGCACCACCACCCAGGGCATTGGATCTAATTCCAGAGGCCGACCCAAAACAACGTCGCCACAGAAGAGGTAGACGGAGCGGCCTCCTGGTCAGACTTCGTAGGCATGCACACCGCCCACCGCTTCCAAGTACATTACTTGCCAATGTCCAGTCTCTAGGTAACAAGGTAGACGAAATTAGGGCAAGGGTCGCTTTCCAGAGAGACATCAGGGATTGTAACATTCTCTGTTTCACAGAAGGGGTATGTTGTCGGAGTTGGAACAGCCACCGGGATTCTTTATGCGTCGTGCCGACAGAAATAAACATCTCTCTGGGAAGAAGAAGGGCGGGGGTGTATGCTTCACGATTAACGACTCATTGTGTAATTGTAAACAACATACACGTACTCAAGTCCTTTTGTTCACCTGACCTAGAATTCCTCACAATCAAATGTCGACCATATTATCTGCCAAGAGAATTCTCGTTGGTTATTGTCACAGCCGTGTATATCCCTCCTCAAGCCAATACAACGACGGGCCTCAAGGAACTTCACTGGACTCTATGCAAACTGGAAACCATATATCCCGAGGCTGCATTTATTGTAGCTGCGGATTTAAAAAAAGCAAATTTGAGAAAAAGGCTACCTAAATTTTATCAGCATATTGATTGTAGCACTGGTGCGGGCAGTACACCAGATCACTGCTACTCTAACTTCCGCGATGCATACAAGGCCCTCCCCCGCCCTACCTTCGGCAAATCTGACCACAACTCCATTTTGCTGCTACCATCCTATAGGCAGAAACTCAAACAGGATGTACCTGTGACGAGAAATATTCAACGCTCGTCTGACCAATCGGAATCCACGCTTCAAGATTGTTTTGATCACGCGGACTGGGAAATGTTCCGGGCAGCCTCAGAGAATAATATTGATTGATTACGCTGATTGTGTATGTGAGTTTAAAAGGAAGTGCATTGGCGATGTTGTACCCACTGTGGCTATTAACCTGTCTAGGATCAGCGTGGCGCTAGCGGCACACCCCCCCCCCCCCCCACTGAAAAACCAGTGCCGCGAAATTCAAAAAAAATATTTTTTTAAAATATTTAACTTTCACACATTAAAGTCCAATACAGCTAATGAAAGACACAGATCTTGTGAATCCAGTCAACATTTCCGATTTTTAAAATGTTTTACAGGGAAGACACAATATGTAAAGATGTACATCTATTACCTAAAAACACATTAGCATAATCCACCATCTTTTATTTGTCCACCAACACCAGTAGCCATCACCAATTCGGCTAAACTAAGATATTTATAGCCCCTAACCAACAAAAAAACTCATTAGATGACAGTCTGATAACATATTTATGGTATGGGATAGGTTTTGTTAGAAAAAAAGTGCATATTTCAGGTATATGGCATAGTTTACAATTGCACCCACCGTCACAAATGGACTAGAATAATTACAATGAGCAACGTGTTTACCTAACTACTAATCATCAAACATTTCGTAAAAATACACAGCATACACGAATCGAAAGACACAGATCCTGTGAATACAGACAATATTTCAGATTTTCTAAGTGTCTTACAGCGAAAACACAATAAATCGTTATATTAGCTTAGCACATAGCAATTAGCAGCCCAGCATTGATTCTAGCCAAAGTGAGCGATAAAAGTCAACATCGCCAAAAGATATTAATTTTTTCACTAACCTTCTCAGAATTCTTCCGATGACACTCCTGTAACATCACATTACAACATGCATATACAGTTTGATAGAAAATGTTTATATTTAGCCACCAAAATCATGGTTAGACAATGTGAAATGTAGACAAGCTGGTAAAGAAAAAGTCCTTGCGCCACTTAGACAGTGATCTACTCTTATACATAAATACTCATAAACGTGACTAAAAAATATAGGGTGGACAGGGATTGATAGACAATTTAATTCTTAATACAATTGCGTTATTACATTTTTTAATTTATCCTTACTTTTCAATACAGTTTGCGCCAAGCGAAGCTACGTCAAAAAACATGGCGTCCTAAGCCACTAAAATGTTTCGACAGAAACACGATTTATCATAATAAAAATGTCCTACCTTGAGCTGTTCTTCCATCAGTATCTTGGGCAAAGGATCCTTTCTTGGGAGAAATCGTCTTTTGGTGGAAAGCTGTCCTCTTGCCATGTGGAAATGTCAACTGCGTTCGGGATGAACTGAAAAGCATGCCCAACTTTTCACATCGTTGCAAAAATAAATGTCCCAAAATCGCACTAAACGGATATAAATTGCTATAAAACGCTTTAAATTAACTACCTTATGATGTTTTTAACTCCTATAACGAGTGAAAAGATGACCGGAGAAATATAACAGGCTAAACTAACGCTTGGAACAGGTGCGCGCCGATGTCCTCTAGGCGCATGACGCAGCTCCAAAAGAATGACTAGCTTCAGGGTTTTTTCATTTGTAGGGCCTGTGAACGCGCAATCGACCCCATTGGAATCGTCATCACGTAAAGGCATCCAGGGGAAGACGTAAGAAGTGTCCGTATAGTCATAGCAACGACAGTGCCCTTTTAACTGACTTCAGAAGAGTGGCCAACATTTCTCAAATCTGACTCCATGTCAGGGAAATTGCTGTAGAATGGGCTCTGTTCCACTTAGAGACAAAATTTCAACTCCTATAGAAACTATAGACTGTTTTCTATCCAATAATAATAATAATATGCATATTGTACGATCAAGGATTTTGTGGGAAGCCGTTTCAAAAATTAGCCAAATTAGCATAAATAGTCTAAACAGCGCCCCCATCCCCAACAGGTTAAAACCTACCCTAACCAGAAACTGTGGATCGATGGCAGCATTCGCGCAAAACTGAAAGCGCGAACCACCGCATTTAACCATGGAAAGGTGACTGGGAATATGGACGAATACAAACAGTGTAGTTATTCCCTCCGAAAGGCAATCAAAAAAGCAAAATGTCGGTACAGGAACAAAGTGGAGTCGCAATTCAACGGCTCAGACACGAGACGTATGTGGCAGGGTCTACAGACAATCATGGACTACCAAAAGAAAACCAGCCACATCACGGACACCAACATCTTGCTTCCAGACAAAGTAAACACCTTCTTCGGAAACTTTGAGGATAATACAGTGCCACCGACGCGGGCCACTACCAAGGTCTGCGGGCCCCCCCTCTCCTTCTCCATGGCTGACTTGAGTAAGACATTTACACGTGTTAACCCTCGCAAGACTGCCGGCCCAGACGGCATCCTAGCCTCGTCCTCAGAGCATGCACAAATCAGCTAGCTGGTGTGTTAATTGACATATTCAATCTCTTAGGAAGTTAGGAAACAACATCTCCACTTCGCTGATCCTCAACACTGGGGATCCACAAGGTTGCGTGCTCAGCCCCCTCCAATGTACTGCCTGTTCACCCACAACTGCATGGCCATGCACGCCTCCAACTCATCAAGTTTGCAGACAACACAACAGTAGTGGGCTTGATTACCAACAATGATGAGACAGCCTACATGGAGGAGGTGTGGGCACTCGGAGTATGGTGTCAGGAAAACAACCTCTCACTCAAAATCAACAGAACAAAGGACCTAAAACCTTTACAAGCTTTTACAGATGCACAATTGAGAGCATCCTGTTGGGCTGTAAAACCACCTGGTACGGCAACTGCACTGTCTACAACACCAAGGCTCTCCAGAGGGTGGTGTGGTGGTGTGCACAATGCATCACCGGGGGCAAACCAGCTGCCTTCTAGGACACCTACAGCACCCGATGTCACAGGAAGGTCAAAAAGATCATTAAGGACATCAACCACACAAGCCACGGCCTGTTCACCCCACTACCATCTAGAAGTCAAGGTCAGTATAGGTGCATCAAAGCTGGGACCGAGAGACTAAAAAACAGCTTCTATCTCAAGGTCATCAGACTCAAGAGAATCTCTACAGTGGCTTCTCCTATTATATATAAACACATACATCCCCACTCTCTGTCTCACACAACCAATTTCCTGCTATCATGTCATATTTTCTACATTTATCTGGTCTCACAAGGTGGTCCTCTAACAGCCCCTAGCCCCCCTTTCCTCATCCCTGCCACCATCCCTCCATTCTCCACACCCCATCCATCCCCATCCATCCCTACCACCTTGACTGTCTCCCTTACCCTCCCTCCCGTCTCCACCATCTTGCTGGCTTAGAAATGCGAGGACTTAAGTCTGCATGCCAGAGCGCTTGCTGGGACCAGGGACAACACACACTCACACACACACACACACACACAGACACACACACACACACTCACACTCACACCGACTCACACCCACTCACAGACATAAAATACAATTGACACTGTACAGTAAGTGTGTGTGCACGTCCGTGTGCCCGTGCCCACACCTGTGTTGAACATCAATGGACATCCACACCTCTGTGTATGTTCTAACCCCACAGCTTGTGTCACTGATGAAGTGAATCATCATTATACAACAAGATTTGTCCAGGGGGGCAAGAATAAATATCTATGGGTGTTGTGAAAGTAGGTAAGGTTTGGAAAAGGGTTCGAACGGAAATTTTACCCGAAATTTTCGGAGTCGTAGCTCGCAGTTTAAGCCCTTCCTCTATCCCAATCCACAATGGCCTAACGAGTGTCTACTAGATGGTAACAAGCACTCGCATTGCACATAGTGGATGATATTGACATTTCATGCACGAGACATCTCCCGAAGTCCTGGGGACCTGGAAAAATGTCTTATACGTAAATAATACGTCTAATAAGTGGATCTGGTGTGACCTGGCTGCAGTATAGTACCTCTATATCCACTGCTCAAAAAAATAAAGGGAACACTTAAACAACACAATGCAACTCCAAGTCAATCACACTTCTGTGAAAGCAAACTGTCCACTTAGGAAGCAACACTGATTGACAATAAATTTCACATGCTGTTGTGCAAATGGAATAGACAAAAGGTGGAAATTATAGGCAATTAGCAAGACACCCCCAATAAAGGAGTGGTTCTGCAGGTGGTGACCACAGACCACTTCTCAGTTCCTATGCTTGCTGGCTGATGTTTTGGTCACTTTTGAATGCTGGCGGTGTTCTCACTCTAGTGGTAGCATGAGACGGAGTCTACAACCCACACAAGTGGCTCAGGTAGTGCAGCTCATCCAGGATGGCACATCAATGCAAGCTGTGGCAAGAAGGTTTGCTGTGTCTGTCAGCGTAGTGTCCAGAGCATGGAGGCGCTACCAGGAGACAGGCCAGTACATCAGGAGACGTGGAGGAGGCCGTAGGAGGGCAACAACCCAGCAGCAGAACAGCTACCTCCGCCTTTGTGCAAGGAGGAGCACTGCCAGAGCCCTGCAAAATGACCTCCAGCAGGCCACAAATGTGCATGTGTCTGCTCAAACGGTCAGAAACAGACTCCATGAGGGTGGTATGAGGGCCCGACGTCCACAGGTGGGGGTTGTGCTTACAGCCCAACACCGTGCAGGACGTTTGGCATTTGCCAGAGAACACCAAGATTGGCAAATTTGCCACTGGCGCCCTGTGCTCTTCACAGATGAAAGCAGGTTCACACTGAGCACATGTGACAGACATGACAGAGTCTGGAGACGCCGTGGAGAACGTTCTGCTGCCTGCAACATCCTCCAGCATGACCGGTTTGGCGGTCATGTTCAAGGAGGAGGAACTGAGAAGTGGTCTGTGGTCACCACTTGCAGAACCACTCCTTTATTGGGGGTGTCTTGCTAATTGCCTATAATTTCCACCTTTTGTCTATTCCATTTGCACAACAGCATGTGAAATTTATTATCAATCAGTGTTGCTTCCTAAGTGGACAGTTTGATTTCACAGAAGTGTGATTGACTTGGAGTTACATTGTGTTGTTTAAGTGTTCCCTTTATTTTTTTGAGCAGTGTCCATAGAGCAGAGTAGGACGTTCTACTATGGAGTCAGATTAGATTATTGTAAATGTATAGAACAGTTATGAATATCTCACTCGATATTCTTCGTCTAAATGCCAGGGATGACATCATTATCTCAGAAGGGTGCTGGTGATGATGTTAGGTGGTGAACTCTGTCTCTGCAACATCTCATCTCCTCCGGTCTCTAAATGTCAAGTCTCTGGTGCTCAGACTGTCTTCAGCTGTTACACACCCACCCTCAATCTAGGATCTCTCTCTCTCTCTCTCACACACACACGCACACAAACACACACACATATGCATAAACACATGCAAATGCCATGCTAATGCTGCTACAGTGGCCAGAGAGAGCACCTAGATCTTCTGCAAAGATTCTGTCAGACCTGGGCCCTGACAGTAAATCTCAGTAAGACAAAAATAATGGTGTTCCAAAAAAGGTCAAGTTGCCAGGACCACAAATACACATTCCATTTAGACACCATTGCCCTGGAGCACACAAAAAACGATACATACTCTCGGCCTAAACATCAGCGCCACAGGTAATTTCCACAAAGCTGTGAACGAGTTGAGAGACAAGGCAAGAAGGGCCTTCTATGCCATGAAAAGGAACATACGATTCGACTTAGCAATTAGGATCTGGCAAAAAAAAATTGAATCAGTTATAGAACCCATTGCCCTTTATGGTTGTGAGGTCTGGGGTCCGCTCACCAACCAAGAATTCACAAAATGGGACAAACACCAAACTGAAACTCTGCATGAAGAATTCTGCAAAAATATCCTGTGTCCAACGTAAAACAGCAAATAATGCATGCAGAGCTGAATTAGGCCGATACCCGCTAATTATCAAAATCCAGAAAAAAGCTGTTAAATTCCACAATTCCACAAAAGGAAGCGATTCCCAAACCTTCCATAACAAAGCCATCAGCTACAGAGAGATGACACTGGAGAAGAGTCCCCTAACAAGCTGGTCCTGGGGCTCTGTTCACAAACACAAACAGACGCCACAGAGTACCAGGACAGCAACACAATTAAACCCAACCAAATCATGAGAAAACAAAAAGATAATTACTTGACACATTTAAAATAATTTACAAAAAACAGAGCAAACTAGAATGCTATTTGGCCCTTAATATAGAGTACACAGTGGCAGAATACCTGATCACTGTGACTGACCCAAGCTTAAGGAAAGATTTGTCTATGTACAGACTCAGTGTGCATAGCCTTGCTATTGAGAAAGGCCAACGTAGGCAGACATTTCTCTCAAGAGAAGACAGGCTATGTGCACACTGCCCACAAAATGAGGTGGAAACTGAGCTGTAAACTGAGCTTTCTAACCTCCTGTCAAATGTATAACCATATTAGAGACACATATTTCCCTCAGATCACACAGATCCACGAATAATTTGAAAACAAACACAATTTTGACAAACTCCCATATTTTTTATTTATTTTGATGAACACCAAAAAAAAAAGAAGATAAACGACTGTAACGTTCTGCAGGCTACACAGTAACTGTACAAAAACAAGATCCCACACACTAAGGTGGGGCAAAAAAGGCTGCCTAAGTATGATCCCCAATCAGAGACAACGATAGACAGCTGCGTCTGATTGGGAACAATATCCGGCTAACAAAGAAATAGACGAACTAGAATGCCCACCCAAATCACATCCCGAGCTAACCAAATAGAGAAATAAAAAGGCTCTCTAAGGTCAGGGCGTGACAGTACCATCCCCCAAAGGTGCGGACTCCGGCTGCAAAACCTGACTCTATAGGGCTGGGCATGTATCCTCGGTGGTGGCTCCGGTTTGGGACGTAGCCCCCGCTCCGCACGCTGATCCCTCCGCTTCCGTGGAACTGGACCGTGGATCATTGCCGGAGGAACCGGACCGTGGATCATCGCCGGAGGCTCTGGACTGGGAACCCCCGCCGGAGGCGCTGGACTGAAGACCGCCGCTGGAGGCTCTGGACTGCCGAACGCCGCTGAAGGCTCTGGACTGCCGAACGCCGCTGGAGGCTATGGACTGCCGACCGCCGCTGGAGGCTCTGGACTGCAGACCGTCGCTGGAGGCTCCGGACTGCGGACCGTCTCAGGAGGTTCCGGACCGTGGACCGTCTCAGGAGGTTCCGGACCGTGGACCGTCTCAAGAGGTTCCGGACCGTGGACCGTCTCAAGAGGTTCCGGACCGTGGACCGTCTCAAGAGGTTCCGGACTGTGGGTCGGCTCAGGAGGTTCCGGGCCGTGGGCCGTCTCAGGAGGCTTCGTGCCATGGATCATCACTGGAGGCTTCGGGCCATGGATCATCACTGGAGGCTTCGGGCCATGGATCATCAATGGAGGCTTCGTGCGTGGAGCAGCCACAGGACGTACTGGACCATGGAGGTGCACTGGAGGTCTGGAGCGTAGAGCTGGCACAACCTGTTAAGGCTGAATGCTCACTTTAGCCCGGCAAGTGCGGGGTGCTGACACAGGACGCACTGGGCTGTGCAGGAGCACTGGAGATACCCTGCATAGAGCTGGTGCAGGATATACTGGGCCGTGGAGGCGCACTGGAGGTCTGGAGCGTAGAGCTGGCACAACCTGTCCTGGCTGGATGCTCACTTTAGCCCGGCAAGTGTGACGCGCTGGCACAGCACATGCTCTGGGCTGTGAAGGCGCACTGGCGACACAGTGAGTAGAGCCCGCGCAGGATATCCTGGACCGAGGAGGCGTACTGGAGACCAGGAGCGCTGAGCCGGCACAACCCTTCCTGGCTGGATGCTCACTTTAGCCCGACAGCAGGCACAGAACGCACCGGGCTAAGGGTGGGCACTGAAGGCACGGTGTGCAGAACCGGAAAACATGGTATCTGAACCGTGACCAGCTCTTCATCGTAATTACAGGGAGTTGGTTCTTGTTCCCAACTTTGCTCCGCTCGCCACCCCGTGTCCCCCCCCCCCCCCCCCCCCCCCCCCCATTTTTTTTTTTTGAGGCTGCCTCTCGGGCTTCCGTCGTTTCCTTGATTCCTGGTTTCGTCGCCGTTGTTCCTCCCTCGCTGCCTCCGCCTGCTCCCATGGAATGCGATCCCTTCCGGCCTGGGTCTCCTCCCACGTCCAGGATCCCTTACCATCCAGGATATCCTCCCATGTCCAGGATGTCTCCTCCTCCTGGCCACCCTGCTTGGTCCGTTTGTGGTGGGATCTTCTGTTAAGTCCGTTTTTGGAATGAGACCAAGGCGCAGCGTGGTGAGCGTCCATCTTTCTTTATTTTGATGAACACCAAAAAAAACAACTAAAGATAAACGACTGTAACGTTCTGCAGGCTACACAGTAACTGTACAAAAACATATCTACTGGTTGAAATACCAGTGTCCCATCACAGCAGCAGTATTTGTGAACTGTTGCCACAAGAAAAGGGAAACCAGTGAAGAACAAACACCATTGAAAATACAACCCATATTTATGTTTATTTATTTTCCCTTTTGTACTTTAACTATTTGCACGTAATATGACATTTGAACTGTCTTAATTGTTTTGGAACTTTTGTGAGTGTAATGTTAACTGATCATTTGTATTGTTCATTTAACTTTTGTTTATTATCTACTTCACTTGCTTTGGCAATGTTAAACATATGTTTCTCAAGCCAATACAGCCCTTGAATTGAATTGAGATTAGAGACAAACAAAGAGGAAGGAGGGATGGAGAAGATTGTTAATCCCAACATAAGAGACAGCAGACGGGAAATAAGTTTGTCTTTCATTTTTGATGAAGGAAATGAAAGAAAAGAAGTACATGTGAAGTAATGTTAGAGACCAGGGAAGTATGAAAGTAGGGTTAGAAATACATGTGCATGTACACACACACACACACACACACACACACACACACACACACACACACACACACACACACACACACACACACACACACACACACACACACACACACACACACACACACACACACACACACAAACAACAAACTGAAATGATGAATGAACAGATGCATATTGTGGTGTACCCGCTGCAACGGCCTTTGAAACAAAGAAACTCAGGATTCAGGAGTACACTTGCGTTGAAAATCAAACCTTCTGAAAATGCCAAAGTATGAATGAATTTTGAGGTGAGACAACAGAGGAAGGGAATATGTTTTAAACATGTTGTTGTCTCCGAGTGTGTGTGTGGTGTGCTGTCTGCTGGATCTGCGTTGTGCGGGGGGGAAAGACAGACGGCCAATAACTCACGCTGGGAAGACATGTCATTTTCTCCCCTCCCTTTCCAAAGCCAATCACTGTTCCTATGCCAACAAGCCCCTCAGATGTTGAGAATGGGAGTGAGTGTGAGAGAGAGAGAGATAGAGAGAGAGAGAAATATAGAGAGAGAGTGAGTGAAGAGAGAGAGAGCGTGAGAGAGCGTGAGAGAGCGAGAATGAGAGAGAGAGAGATGGAAAACAAACATTTGAACAAATTTGAAATATAAAACCTGATAGGATGAGGGAAAAAACAGATATAAAACCTGATAGGATGAGGGAAAAAACAGATATAAAACCTGATAGGATGAGGGAAAAAACAGATATAAAACCTGATAGGATGAGGGAAAAAACAGATATAAAACCTGATAGGATGAGGGAAAAAACAGAGACAAAAAAGGGAGACCTCCATGTGTCATTCAACTCAAACTAACTTCAGACACACACACACACACACACACACACACACACACCCTAATCCAATATGGCGACGCACAATTGGCACAGCGTCATCCGGGTTAGGGGAGGGTTTGCCCGGGGTAGGACATCATTGTAAAATGAGAATTTGTTCTTAACTGATTTGCTTAGTTAAATAAGTGTTCAATTAAGAAAATGAAAAATCTGAGTTAATGACCCACTTCACCAACTAAACCAAGGCCATGGAAATGAAGAGTGAGAGGGTTAAAGTGTTGAGTAGGCCTGATGGGTGGAGTAATGCTCCCCTCTTTTCTCACGTTCTCTCCATCCCACTCGTTCTCTCATTAGGCTGAAAGAACCACATCAGCAGAAAGGAGAGGCAGCAGCTCTGAAATGCCACTTTTGGCTGACTCCGCTGTCGCGCTGACTGCACACACATACTGTACACACACACACGCAACATATGAACGGGCAAGAGTGTGTTTGTACGTTAACATATTATTACATATAACGGTGACTTCATTCAGACGAGGCTGCAACGTAAACGAATGGGGCCGTAGCGAAAGTGTTGCATCAAAATCCGGGGGGGGGAACTAAGTTTCGATTCAGCGTTGACTGACATGGTAATGGACTAATAGTATTAGAGAAAAGATGGGGAAAAAACGGACCCCTCTGACGCGGTTCGTTACATCGTGACGTGTCACGACGTAACGTACGGCACCCATTTGCAACTCATTTTGTGCCGTACAGCCTCTTTCCACCAGGGGTAGCCCTTATCCCGCATATTAAAAACAACAAAGGGACAAGGTAAGGGGTGAGGGGGATACCTGGTCAATTGTACAACTGAATGCATTCATTTTTTTGTCATCACCCCAAGCCACCATGACTCTCAAAAGCCGCGGCAGCCGCCGTTTACATTGGAATATAACTTTAGCGCCGCTCTAAAATCCTGATTCAAATTTGACACAAACATTCAAATAGTAAATGACACATTATATAAACTCTCTATAGTGTTTTATTTACATTTTAGACGTGATAAGTTCGACAGATCGGGTGAAAAAAAGTTGTTTCCCCACACGACATGTCTCCCCGTTTCATTATCACGCAATAGGTTTAGCTTCCCCACCCGCCATTTTTTAAAAGACCTGACAGCGCTCATTGCCTTCTTCAATCATTCAGGGACGGGCATCATGAAAGTCTCGTCATTCATTTTGCTGGAAAGGGGAGAAATTGTGCTTTACAATGGTATTGATATTACAGTTGATCTGGAAGAATTATGTTTTTTGGGTGCTAAAATGAGGTCAATTGTATGGACAGGAGGGATGTACAAAAGTTAGTTAATTACCGTCACCGTGGATAAATGGCAGCATTCGCGCAAAACTGGAAGCGCGAACCAACGCATTTAACCATGGCAAGTTGACTGGGAATATGGTCAAATACAAACAGTGCAGTTATTCCCTCCGTAAGGCAGAGACAAAGTGGAGCCGCAATTCAACGGCTCAGACATGAGACGTATGTGGCAGGGTCTACAGACGATCACGGATTACACGGACACCGACGTCTTGCTCCCAGACAAGCTAAACACCTTCTTCGCCCACTTTGAGGATAACACAGTGCCACCAACGCGGCCCGCTCCATAGGACTGTGGGCTCTCGTTCTCCGTGGCCGCACGCTTCCAACTCAATCACCAAGTTTGCAGACGACACAACAGGAATAGGCCTGATTACCAACAATGGTGAAACAGCCTAGAGGGAAGAGGTGAGGGCACTGGCAGAGTGGTACCAGGAAAATAATCTCTCCATTAACGTCAACAAAACAAAGAAGCTGATCGTGGACTTCAGGAAATAGTACGCCCCTATCCACATCGACGGGACCGCAGTGGAGAATGTGGAAAGCTTGAAGTTCCTCTGCGTAAACATCACTGACAATCTGAAATGGTCCACCCACACAGACAGTGTGGGGAAGAAAGGGCAACCTTCAACCTCAGGAGGCTGAAGAAATTCGGCTTGGCCCCTAAGACCCTCACAAACTTTTACAGAAGCACAATTGAGAACATCCTGTAGGGCTGTATCACTGCCTGGTGATACAGAGGGTGGTGTGGTCTGCCGAACACATCACCGGGGGAACACTGCTTGCCCTCCAGGACAACTACAGCAACCGATGTCACAGGAAGGCCAAAAAGATCATCATGGACATCAATCACCCGTGCCACGGCCTGTTCACCCCGCTATCATCCAAAAGGGGAGGTCAGTACAGGTATATCAAAACTGGGACAGAGAGAAAAACAGCTTCTATCTCAAAGCCATCAGATTGTTAAATAGCCATCACTGGCTGGCTACCGCCCGGTTACTCAGCACTACACCTTAGAGGCTGCTGCCCTACATACATAGACATGGAATCACTGGCCACTTTAATAATTGAACAGCAGTCACTTTAATAGTGTTAACATACTGCTTTACTCATCTCATATGTAAGCTCAGTAAAAAAAAGAAACGTCCCTTTCTCCGGACCCTGTCTTTAAAAGATAATTCATAAAAATCCAAATAACTTCACAGATCTTAATTGTAAAGGGTTTAAACACTGTTTCCCATGCTTATTCAATGAACTACAGACAATTAATGAACATGCACCTGTGGAACGGTTACAGACGGTAGGCAAATAAGGTCACAGTTATGAAAACTTAGGACACTAACAAGGCCTTTCTACTGACTCTGAAAAACACCAAAAGAAAGATGCCCAGGGTCCCTGCTCATCTGCGTGAACGTGCCTTAGGCATGCTGCAAGGAGGCATAAGGACTGCAGATGTGGCCAGGGCAGTAAATGGCAATGTCCGTATTGTGAGACGCCTAAGACAGCGCTACAGGGAGACAGGACGGACAGCTGATCGCCCTCGCAGTGGCGGGGAGACAGGATCGGTACATCCGAACATCACACCTGCGGGACAGGTAGAGGATGGCAACAACAACTGCCTGAGTTACACCAGGAACGCACAATCCCTCCATCAGTGCTCAGACTGTCTGCAATAGGCTGAGAGAAGCTGGACTGAGGGCTTGTAGACCTGTTGTAAGACAGGTCCACACCAGACATCACCAGCAACAACGTTGCCTATGGGCACAAACCCACTGTCACTGGACCAGACAGGACTGTCAAAAAGTGCTCTTCACTGACGAGTCACAGTTTTGTCTCACCAGGGGTGGTGGTCAGATTCACGTTTATCGTCGAAGAGTGAGCGTTACACTGAGGCCTGTACTCTGGAGCGGGATCGATTTGGAGGTGGCGGGTCCGTCATGGTCTGGGGCGGTGTGTCACAGCATTATCGGACTGAGCTTGTCGTCGTTGCAGGCAATCTCAACTCTGTGCGTTACAGGGAAGACATCCTCCTCCTTCATGTGGTACCCTTCCTGCAGGCTCATCCTGACATGACCCTCCAGCATGACAATGCCACCAGCCATACTGCTCATTCTGTGCGTGATTTCCTGCAAGGCAGGAATGTCAGTGTTCTGCCATGGCCAGCGAAGAGCCTGGATCTCAATCCCATTGAGCACATCTGGGACCTGTTCGATCGGAGGGTGAGTTGTAGGTGCCTTGCTGGAAGAGTGGGGTAACATCTCCCAGCAAGAACTGACAAATCTGGTGCAGTCCATGAGGAGGAGATGCACTGCAGTACTTATTGCAGCTGGTGGCCACACTAGATACTGACTGTTACTTTTGATTCCCCCCCCCCCCTTTGTTCAGGTATACATTATTACATTGCTGTTAGTCACATGTCTGTGGAACTTGTTCAGTTTATGTCTCAGTTGTTGAATCTCACTATGTTCATACAAATATTTACACCTGTTAAGTTTGTTGAAAATAAACGCAGTTGACAGTGAGAGGATGTTTCTTTATTTGATGAGTTTATATACTGTATTCTATTCTACTGTACTTTAGTCAATGCCACTACGACATTGCTCGTCCAAATATTTATATATTTCTTAATTCCATTCTTTTACTTTTAGATTTGTGTATTGTTGTGAATTGTTAAGATACTACTGCACTATTGGAGCTCGGAACACAAGCTGTCACGGATCCCTCCGGAACTTTCATTACGCACACCTGGCCCCTATTCCCAGTGATTAGTAATTGTATAAGGTGCCCTTGGTTAACCATTGTTCTGTCGATTATTGTTACTAGGTTCGTTGGTGTGTGTGAGTATCTGTGCTGTGTATTTGGGCTTTCGTGCCCTTGTGGATTTCGCAGATGATTAAAGGTCTCGTCCCGTGTGATAATCATTGTGCGCTGGTGTTATTTATTTGAGGTACTCCTCTCTCTTTTGTTTGGGTTTCAACCCTGTGTTTTGTTATGTGTTTGTTTGGTCTTTGCCCCCGTGAATTTACACTGTACTACGTAATATGGGCTGAATAAAAAACTCTATTATGCATTCCTGCGCCTGTCTTCCGATCCCTTCATACTGTACCAACGTGATAGAATAATCGACCATTAACTTCACTAGGGTAGGGGGCAGCATTCGGAATTTTGGGTGAAATGCATTCCCAAATTAAACTGCCTGCTTCTCAGGCCCAGAAGATATTATATGCATATAACTGGTATAGTTGAATAGAAAACACACTAAAGTTTCCAAAACTGTTAAAATAGTGTGTGAGTATAACAGAACTGATTTGGCAGGTGAAAACCTGAGAAAAATCCATTCAGGAAGTATTTTCTTTTTTGGTTTGGTAGTTTTCTATTCAATGCCATTACAGTATCCATTGACTTAGGACTCAAATTGCAGTTTCTATGCCTTCCACTAGATGTCAACAGTCTTTAGAAATTGTTTCAGAAAAATGGAGAAGTAAGAGCAGTCTGAATGAGTCACAAAGCTTTTTCGTGCGCGAGACCGAGAGAGTGCGTTTCTTGTTTACCTTTTAAATTGACGACGTTATTGTCCTGTTGAAATAGTATCTATTATTTAGGCTAAAAACAACCTGAGGTTTGAATATAAATATCGTTTGACATGTTTCTATGAACTTTACGGATACAATTTGGATGTTTTTGTCTTCCTGTTTTGACTGCGTGACTGTTTGTAATGATTTGTCTAGTGGGCTATGTTGTCAAATAATCGTAAGGTATGCTTTCGCCGTAAAGCATTTTTTAAATCTGACACCGTGGTTGGATTCACAAGAAGTTAATCTTTAAACCTATGTAAAATATGTTTTGTTTTCTGAATTTTTATAATGAGTATTTCTGTATTTGAATTTGGCGCCCAGCAGTTTCACTGGCTGTTGAAGAGGTGGGACGCTACCGTCTCACGTGCCCAAGAGAGGTTAAGGGAGACAGCGGGAATGGCCCGTCCGACGACGCTCCGACTGGTCCATCCAGTGCCGCCGCAACTTCGGCAGCTGCAACTGGGCCGCCGGACGCCGTCAGAACCGGTCCGTCCAACACCACTCCTACTGGTCCGTCCGACACCACCGCAACTTCGGCAGCTGCAACTGGCCTAAAACTAACCTGTCTCACGACGGTCTAAACCCAGCTCACGTTCCCTATTAGTGGGTGAGCAATCCAACGCTTGGTGAATTCTGCTTCACAATGATAGGAAGAGCCGACATCGAAGGATCAAAAAGCGACGTCGCTATGAACGCTTGGCCGCCACAAGCCAGTTATCCCTGCCACAAGCCAGTTATCCCTATGACACAACTTTGGCAGCTGCATTGGGTCCTGATCGACCCGCACTGCGTTCCCGTGATCATCCTCTAGACCGGTGTCGTTGTGCCGCTAGTGCAGCGCGTCTGTGGTGGGGGTGGGGTCACTGTCACGGATCCCTCTGGAACGTTCATTTCATTTCATTACCCCTATTACGCATTCCTGTGCCCGTCTCCCAAATCTCTTCATACCAACGTGACACAAGCATTTCGCTACACCCACAATAACATCTGTGTATGTGATCCATTTATTTTGTTGAATTTTTTATTACCGTGTACACACACATATATCTTACCAAACTCGACTTATTCCACTGCCTTGGTTAGTGCATAGGGCACACATGTATGTGCATAGCGTACCGCACACACTCCTGTGCAGACTGACAAAAGACACACACGGTTAACGTCCCTACTGAGGGGTGACCATGGGGGTGAGGGAAAGTAAAGCATGTGCTTGGTCAACAGAAAATCTTCCCCACTACATGCTAGTGGGCCCACTGGAGTCGTGATATTTAGTACACACACACACACACACACACACACACACACACACACACACACACACACACACACACACACACACACACACACACACACACACACACACACACACACACACACACACACACCAGCCAGGGTGTTTTTTATTAAGAACATTTGTCACCTATGGCTGCCTGTGACCCTTTCTCTGTGCGGAGGACAAAGCAGTGTGATAGTGCCAAGCACCACACTAACCCCCTGCACTGGCACACCATCTACTCTCACTCTCAGGATATTGAAGTGTTGGCACTACTGAAGCGTGTGTGTGTGTGTGTGTGTGTGTGTGTGTGTGTGTGTGTGTGTGTGTGTGTGTGTGTGTGTGTGTGTGTGTGTGTGTGTGTGCGTGTGTGCGTGAGAGCATCTGTGTGTGCATGTGAGAGCACATACAGTATGCTGTATGTATGCGCTGCACCCCATTCAAATTAAATCTGCCCACGATCCAATTACATCCCAATGAGATGCTTCAGTGTGATTTCCTGAGATAGAGAATATGCTGCATCCCATGAAAGGTCATTATACAAGACAGGATTAAGGCCTGATCCATTTTCCTAACTCCAATGGTTTACTCTACCATAAGGGCTTATAATTGCAGAGAAGCAAAGTCTAGTCTAGCTATTGATGGGTACTGGTCTAATGAGGAAATGCAGAAGTGCTGCTTAACATACTTTGTCATTCATAGGCCCCAAAACTCACACACACACACACACTGACACAAAGATAAAGAGCTATGGAAGGTTAGGAAGGCATCTCTATTCATCTGTTTTACATAATAGCACTATCCCTGGAAGACCTCCTGTCATACTGTCAGACCCTGCAGCACAACACTCTACTCTCTCTACTACAGTGACAGGAAGGCCATGTCATATTACCCTCTTTTTCTAACAATAACAACAACAAAGGCCATATGGCTCTCCATTGCAACATCTGGGGTCAAGCCCATGGTCTTACCTTCATGAGGACAGACTCGCTGAGCTTCTCTCTGTTGACGATCTTGATGGCCACTTTCTGACACGTGACACAGTGGATTCCCAGCTTCACCAGGCCTGAAACACACACGTTAGCAAATAGTGTGTCAAACACACACACACACACAAATATACACAGTGAAGACCGTCAAACACATAATAAACGCACAGACACACACAAAGCAAAGAGGGTCCAACGCACAATAGCCGAATGAGTAGGCCTGTCTTGTTCGAACCAGTTGTGTCAGGTGTTTTTGTGCTGGGCTGAAACAAAACCCTGCAACAACACACAGTGACTCCGAGAACAGAGTTACCTTTGCCTTGTGTGTATCGAACAAAGTCCCACTGAAGGGAACCAGAGTAAATGTCAGTGAGTAGGGACTAAAGCCCTGGTCATCTCGCTCAGAGAAAGAACACACACACATACAGATGAAAAGAGAGAGCATCGGTCAGCCCACAACAACTCCATAATAGAAAACATCCCTCATAAAGCTCCTCGTAAAAAAAAAAACACTGTACGAAAGCCCACAGAGCCGCGCGAGGCCAACGTCTCCCATCTCGCCATTTTGCATCTCAAAGTAAATGTCAACTTCTACATGAACAGCAACATGAAAGAATCAATGCAGAGAAAGCAATAGCTTTATTTTATGACACACACACACACACACACACACACACACACACACACACACACACACACACACACACACACACACACACACACACACACACACACACACACACACACACACACACACACACGCACACACAATGGCGACATCTATCTTTTTCAAAGGGTTGAGCCTGGGGATAGGGTGTCACTTTCCTAATAAAAGGTCTGCATCTAAATACCACCACACACTGCATATGCACCGCTTTTATTACCCGGCATACATATTTCAGAGGAGATGTACATATCCTACATTTGACGTGTGATTTCCCCATGGGTTTCCCCAAAGGTGCGAGGAAACTGGGAGACCGGGGCCGTAAACACCAGTGGCTTTGAGCCAAGATGGCAGCCGCAGGGCTCTTTTATGTTCGGCAGTTAGAGCCGGAATGGCATCCAGGACGACATTCACAACGTGCCATTGATCTTGCTGTCAGCGGAGCTCGGGGACTGCTGCTCGATTGCCTGGCCAACATGGGTTAGAAACCCCGGCAACCACTTTACGCCAGGTAATGAATATTTGATATTGATGTAATTGCCTCGAATAGATTGTGCGTGTGGGTGTGCGTGCGTGCGTGCGCGTGTGCGCGTGACGACACCAAAAGGCAAACACAGGAGTGTGAGTCATCAGTGAAAGAACAGGAAAATAGGGGAAATATGCTGAAAGAGATTGGAGAATGAAAAGGAGATGACGTGCGCTCAGTGAAGCTGTGGGCTTTAAAGAGAGAGCGTGAGAGAGATAATCTCATTGAATCAGCCAGGCACATATTGTATTGTGACAAGCCAAATATACGGTTGAAGTCAGAAGTTTACATACACCTTAGCCAAATACATTTTAACTCAGTTTTTCACAATTCCTGACATTTAATCCAAGTAAAAATTCCCTGACTTAGGTCAGGTAGGATCACCACTTTATATTAGATAATGTGAAATGTCAGAATAATAGCAGAGAGAATTATTTATTTAAGCTTTGATGTCTTTCATCACATTCCCAGTGGGTCAGAAGTTTACATACACTCAATTAGTATTTGGTAGCATTGCCTTTAAATTGTTTAACTTGGGTTAAACATTTTGGATAGCCTTCCACAAGCTTTCCACAATAAGTTGGGTGAATTTTGGCCCATTCCTCCTGACAGAGCTGGTGTAACTGAGTCAGGTTTGTAGGCCTCCTTGCTCGCACACACATTTTCAGTTCTGCCCACACATTTTCTATAGGATTGAGGTCAGGGCTTCTCTGTATACATCAATGATGTCGCTCTTGCTGCTGGTGATTCTCTGATCCACCTCTATGCAGACGACACCATTCTGTATACCTCTGGCCCTTCTTTGGACACTGTGTTAACTAACTTCCAGACGAGCTTCAATGACATACAACTCTCCTTCCGTGGCCTCCAACTGCTCTTAAATGCAAGTAAAACTAAATGCATGCTATTCAACCGATTGCTGCCCGCACCTGCCTGCCCGTCCAGCATCACTACTCTGGACAGTTCTGACTTAGAATATGTGGACAACTACAAATACCTAGGTGTCTGGTTAGACTGTAAACTCTCCTTCCAGACTCAAATTAAGCATCTCCAATCCAAAATAAAATCTATAATCGGCTTCCTATTTCGCAAAACAAAGCATCCTTCACTCATGCTGCCAAACATACCCCCGTAAAACTGACCATCCTACCGATCCTCGACTTTGGCGATGTCATTTATAAAATAGCCTCCAACACTCTACGCAACAAATTGGATGCAGTCTATCACAGTGACATCCATTTTGTCACCAAAGCCCCAAATACTACCCACCACTGCGATCTGAACGCTCTCGTTGGCTGGCCCTCGCTGCATACTCGCCGCCAAACCCACTGGCTCCTGGTCATCTACAAGTCTCTGCTAGGTAAAGCCCCGCCTTATCTCAGCTCACTGGTCACCATGGCAGCACCCATCCGTAGCACGCACTCCAGGAGTTATGTCTCACTTGTCACCCCCAAAGCCAATTCTTCCTTTGGCCGCCTTTCCTTTCAGTTCTCTGCTGCCAATGACTGGAACGAACTGCAAAAATCACTGAAGCTGGAGACTCAAATCTCCCTCACTAGCTTTAAGCACCAGCTGTCAGAGCAGCTCATAGATCACTGTACATAGCCAATCTGTAAATAGCCCATCCAACTACTTCATCCCCATACTGTATTTATTTATATATCTTGCTCCTTTGCACCCCAGTATCTCTACTTGCACATTCATCTTCTGCACATCTACCATTCCAGTGTTTAATTGTTATATTGTAATTACTTCGAAACCATGGCCTATTTATTACCTTACCTCCCTTATCCTACCTCATTTGCACACACTGTATATAGACCTTTTCTACTGTATTATTGACTGTATGTTTGTTTATTCCATGTGTAACTCTGTGCTGTTGTATGTGTCGAACTGCTTTGCTTTATCTTGGCCAGGTCGCAGTTGTAAATGAGAAATTGTTCTCAACTAGCCTACCTGGTTAAATAAAGGTGAAATAAATCAAAAATAAATGGCCACTCCAATACCTTGACTTTGTTGACAACATGATGCTGCCACCCCGGTGCTTCACGATTGGGATGGTGTTCTTCGGCTTTCAAACGTCCCCCTTTTTTCTTCCAAACATAACGATGGTCATTATGGCCAAACAGCTCAAATTGAATCAAATGATGTCAACTAGCCTATCAGAAGCTTCTACAGTCAATACATAATTTTCTGGAATTTTCCAAGCTGTTTAAAGGTACAGTCAACTTAGTGTATGTAAATGTCTGACCCACTGGAATTGTGAAACAGTGAATTATAAGTGAAATAATCTGTCTGTAAACAATTGTTGGAAAAATAACTTGTGTCATGCACAAGGTAGATGTCCTAACCGACTTGCCAAATCTATTGTTTGTTAACAAGAAATTTGTGGAGTGGTTGAAAAACAAGTTTTAATGACTCCAACCTAAGTGTATGTAAACTTCAGAATTCAGCTGTATACAACAGTATATATTACTGATAATTGGATCCAAATTAAAGTAGAATGTGTGAAGCGTATGGATAGACAGTAAAATGATCAACAGTCTTTTTAATCCACCTCTGTTGTAACATCTGAGGTGAGGAGAAATTATCTTCGGTTGTTGGCAGGATGAGAAGATGAGAGCGAGGGGAAGATGAGAGGGGGATGAGGAAAAATATTGTGCACAGTACTGAAAATGACTTAGTTTACAGTTTACACTGAGCTGTATTTCAGTGAGAGTATGAACTACTATGCTGACCAGACCGGACACGTCGCGTGAGCAAACGTCGCAAAATAAATTTAAATATCCAAGCTCACGCGCGCCAACGAGCGTCTGCGACGCCAAGGGCTAAAATAGAACTCATTCCTATTTCTGACGCAGATCGCGCTGCAAGTCCTGCCTCTCCCATCTCCTCATTGGTTTATAGAAGCAGGTACCCACGTGCCATCTCCTCATTGGTTATACCCACGTGGGTGATTGAAAGATGAACTTAGTTGCCGGTTGTCGTGGTAATACAATGAAAGTTTAGATGTGATCACCATATAAGTTCAAAGATGAAAAAGCCTGGAAGGAGGAGAGATGACTAGAAACGATTCCGTTGGCCGTTTTATGTGTGGATTAATTGTCGGAGTAGAGGTCCTTGTGCATTTCACGTAAAATAACAACTCAATATTTATATCCCAGGACAAATTAGCTAGCAACAGCAAGCTAGCTAAATAGGACAAATTAACATTAGCAAGCAAGTGCAAGCTAACTAGCTAAATTGCCATACATGTTTAATGCCTTTCGATCTGCCCACAAATTAATGTCATTGGTTCAGAGTTTGTTTTGATATTTAACCTGCGTGTCGTGATCGCGTTTGGTGTGGGGGGGGGCCAAACAAATGTATGCACGATAGCGCACGATGGCGCACCCGCACAGTCGGTTTGGGTTCCGTGTAAGTCAACTCCCCAGATACTAAGCAAAGACTAAGACTAGAACACACAACACACACACAACACGCACACACACACAAACACATACACACGCAAACACACACACATGTCTGACCAACATAAATGAATCAGCAGTGCATCCCCATTGATTTCTCCTCCCTCTATCCTTCCCTCTGATTCTCCATCCCTTCCCCCATCCCTCCTTTGCCTGTTAAGATCAATACAACCCAAAGCCCCTCCAGGACGATGTCATCAAAACTCTCAATGATGTCCAACCAGCCAAACCCAAAGGCTCTCCAGTCCCAGAGCTGGGGATAGAACCTGGCTTGTATTCAATAACTGATTCATCTTCTAGATTTATCTCACTGCTTTAACTTCAAACAAGACTAAACCCACATACATGTGGAGTGGGATACATATAAACAGGTGAAAACTGAGGAGGCCCATCCATGCTACATGTCCAGTGTGTTAATTAGGCTACTGTTGACATGGCAAAGTATGTTAGGTGTTCAATAGTTCCTGTGGGACAGGGTGTCTGGTTGCTGTGGATCTGTAAGCGTATTGTGTACTGTACATGCAGACACATGCATGCACACACACGTAGAGCGGTACAAATGTTTACACATGCATGTAAAGTGCACTCGGGAAAGCATTCAGACCCCTTGACTTTTTCCCAATTTTTGCTACGTTACAGCCTTATTCTAAAATGGATTAAATAGCTTTTTTTCCTCATCAATCTATACAAAATACCTCATGATGACAAAGAAACAACAGGTTTTTAGAAATGTTTGCAAATGTATTAAAAATAGTTAACTGAAATATCACATTTAGTATTCAGACCCTTTACTCAGTACGATGTTGAAGCACCTTTGGCAGAAATTACAGCCACGAGTCTTCTTGGGTATGACGTTATAAGCTTGGTACACCTGTATTTAGGGAGTTTCTCACATTCTTCTCTGCAGATCCTCTCAAGCTCTGTCAGGTTTGATGGGGAGTGTCGATGAACAGCTATTTTCAGGTCTCTCCAAAGATGTTAGATCCGGGCTCTGGTTGGGACACTCAAGGACATTCAGAGACTTGTCCCGAAGCCATTCCTGAGTTGTCTTGGCTGTGTGCTTAGGGTCGTTATCTTGTTGGAACGTGAACCGTCACCCCAGTCTGTGGTCCTGAGTGCTCTGGAGCAGGTTTTCATCAAGACTCTCTCTGTACTTTGCTCCATTCATCTTTCCCCCGATCCTGACTAGTCTCCCAGTCCCTGCCACTAAGAAACATCCCCACAGAATGATGCTGTGATCACCATGCGTCACCGTAGGAATGGTGCCAGGTTTCCTCCAGACATGACTATTGGCATTCAGACCTAAGAGTTCAATCTTGGTTTCATCAGACCAGAGAATATTGTTTCTCATGGTCTGAGAGTCCTTTAGGTGTCTCTTGGCAAACTCCAAGCAGGCTGTCATGTACCTTTTAAAGAGGAGTGGCTTCTGTCTAGCCACTCTACCATAAAGGCCTGATTGGTGGAGTGCTGCAGAGATGGTTGTCCTTCTGGAAGGTTCTCCCATCTCCACAGAGGAACTCTGGAGCTCTGTCAGAGTGACCATCGGGTTCTTGGTCACCTCCCTGACCAAGGCCCTTCTCCCCCAATTGCTCAGTTTGGCCCTGCTGCCAGCACTAGGAAGTGTCTCGGTGGTTCCAAACTTCTTCCATTTAAGAATGATGGAGGCCACTGTGTTCTTGGAGACCTTCAATGCTGCAGAAATGTTTTGGTACCCTTCCCCAGATCTGTGCCTCGACACAATTCTGTCTTGGAGCTCTACGGAGAATTCATTTGGCCTCATGGCCTGGTTTTTGCTCTGACATGCACTGTGAACTGTGGGATCTTATATAGACAGGTGTGTGCCTTTCCAAAACATGTCCAATCCAGTGAATTTAGCACAGATGGACTCCAATCAAGTTTTTAGAAACATCTCAAGGATGATCAATGGAAACAGGATGCCCCTGAGCCCAATTTGGAGTCTCATAGCAAAGGGTATGAATAGTTGTGTAAATAAGGTATTTCTGCTTTTTATTTTTAACACATTTGCAAAAAAATATTAAAATCCTGTTTTTGCTTTGTCATTATTAGGTATTTTGTGTAGATTGATGATGGAAAAAAATGTTTTATCCATTTTAGAATAAGGCTGCAACGTAACAAAATGTGGAGAAAAATCAGGGGGTCTGAATACTTTCCACACACACTGTAGGCACACAAACTTGTAAAACCCATAGAAACACACTCACACAGACACACGTACACCCGTACACATGTAGACATGCACTACTATATACACACATACACTGTAGGCACTCACACTTGTGAACACACACACACACACACACACACAAACACGTCACTACCTGGAGTGATGATGCTCTACTGATCAATGGTGAGAGGTCATCTGTCAGGGAGGTCAAAAGGTCGGGTATGATCTGGTCATGACCTGTCACCTGACCTTTAACACTAACACATCTACATAACCAGCATGACCCATCTGACAAATCTCATTGCCAACTCAAACCAGAGGTTGGAACCGGTTCAGGGAGAAGAACAGAAAACCGGAAAAATAACGACATTTTTAGAGGAACAGAATCAGAACCAGGAACGAAAGTGATCTATACTGTTCTGGAAGAAAACCGTTATTTTATAAGCATGGGAACCAGTTAATAATGTTCCTTTACGTTCCAGACTTCTTTTAAGTCCCACAAAAACGCAACAGAACCCTCATTCTGTCACTCAGAAACTTATTCCAGTGTCTGCCGGCCAGCTGAAAATCTTTGCCAGTGTGTGTGCGTGTAGGCTACCTCCCCCATGTAGGCTACCTGTGTGTGTGTGTGTAGGCTTCTGTAGTCTACTGACTTCACAAGCATGATTCAGAAATTAGGGAGAGATTTCTAATAACAGAACGCTAGTTAATTGAGGATACTAGAAGTTATCACATCTCACGTTGGATTTATTAACTACAAAAAGGTAAGATTCGTTTTTAATTTTGGTGAAGCTCTGCACACACAAGCTTGTTAGCTAGCTAGCTCTGGTCCAACATTAAGCCAACTCTCTGAAATTCAAAAACATTCAAAGTTTCTCCATAGAAGCCGCTCTTCTGTAGATAAAACTCTGTGGGCCTAGCTAATTCAGATAATGCATGTCATAACAAGATGCCCAGCACTTCAAGTGAAACCTCCTCCTCCACCCTCTCTAGCTCTCTCCCCAACCGCAAAATGTCTGAAGTATCTCGCCCCCTACACTTGTCTGTCCATCGCACATGTAAAGAACTATAGCTTGCTCATCCATAGCAATATGCTCTATCCGCACTGATTGAAGTCATTTAATGTCGAGCTACAGTGCCTTCGGGAAGTATTCAGACCCCTTGACTTTTTTCCACATTTTGTTCACTTGCTTGACACACTTTGGCATACCTTTGTTTGGTTGTAGTGTGTAATAGACTTCGGCTTTCTCTTGATCGTGTCAAAAGAAGTGGACCAAGGTGCAGTGTGGCGAGCGTACATTTCTCTTTTATTTAAAATGTCGTCAACAAAACAACAAACGAAAAACAACCGTGACGCTTACGGGGCAATAGTGCCACAAACAAAGTTAACTACCCACAACGAAAAGAGGGAAAAAGGGCTACCTAAGTATGATTCCCAATCAGAGACAACGATAGACAGCTGTCCCTGATTGCGAACCATACCCGGCCAAAACATAGAAATAAAGAAACATAGAAAACAAGACATAGAATGCCCAGCCCAAATCACACCCTGACCAAACCAACTAGAGACATAAAAAGGCTGACACAAAATGACTGCTTTAGCGGTTCTAGTGTTAAAAAGGAACACGATATAAACCGGTTTGAGCGTGTTCAGAACTTTACTTTGCAGGTCGGAACAGTTGAACGGAAGCCCAAAAAAAAATGGTTCTGTTCAGAACTAAATGATTGGAAAATAACTTTGGTTCCAACCCCTGACTCAAACTGACACTAAAACACATTCATGGGTTCAATTGCGTGCGTCATATCAAATCACACAAATCACTGCCTGTGGACTAGACTCAGAACGACATTTTTTATTTTATCATTAAAGAAAACTTATCACATATATTTTCTCATATCCACTAACAAAGTCAGACAATGAAGATATGACTTTGACTATATGAAGGCATTCATAGCGAGTTTAAAGTTCAAAGCGATCGTATGCGGTTACAGTGAGTCAACGGAGTATTAACTAGAGCTATCATAACTATAGAGACATCACTTCTAACGACACAATGCCATGAGTCATCTCTTTACAGGCTCTGCTGTATTTTAGCCAAAGGGACTATTTTCAATCACGTATTGTTGTTGGAAGCCTATGGCCTAGAGGTGCAGTTAGCCACCCACACACACTCACACACTCTGTAGTGCATACTCGGTAGTGGAGTCCACAGTCGAGTGGCTACTCTTCTGCACCACTTCAGGCTGCTATTTTTAAACAGCAGTCGACAGAGTGCCAAGCCCAGTAAATTGCAGCCGCACGGAAATGCCTTTGTGCCTCCTCCAGAACTTGGGTTGATGATTTACATCAATGCAGTTTGGGAGCTTTCTCATTGACTTTGACTCAATTTAGGAGAAATAAGGCAAGTTCTAACAAGCATGCAAACATGTGATCAAATATTTCAGATGTCAGGAGGATAGGACGTCACAACAACTGAGTGTGTGTGTGTTCATGTGTCTCTGAGTCTGTGTGTGTGTGTGTGCGTGTGTGTGTGTGTGTGTTGTGATGGAGTTTCCTCCTGAAGCGAAGCATCTGTAGCTGTCACAGGCTGATTGATGACACCTCTGAATCTCTGAAATATGCATTAGTCCTGCCACAGATTGAAACTGTATATTGGCCTATTTACATCCCATTATACAGACAAGGTGTAACACACGCACGCACGCACGCACGCACGCACGCACGCACGCACGCACGCACGCACGCACGCACGCACGCACGCACACACACACACACACACACACACACACACACACACACACACACACACACACACACACACACACACACACACACACACACACACACACACAGACACACATGGTGGAGGCATACTTAGGCATCTTTGAACTTCTCTTATCACCACCCAGGTCCATTGTAACCTACAGTGCCTTCAGAATGTATTCACATCTCTTGACTCTTTTCCTCATTTTGTTGTGTTACAAAGCAGAATTAAAATGTATTTAATTGTAAAAAAAAAAATCAACAATCTGCACAAAATACTCTGTAATGTCAAAGTGGAAGAAAAATTCTAATATTTGTCAAACCTCTGAGTCAATACATGTCAGAATCACCTTTGGCAGCGATTATAGTTGTCTTTCTGGGTAAGTCTCTAAGAGCTTTGCACACACACTTAATGTGTTGTGAAATCTGTTGTGAATATATTGTGTAATGTTTTTAAAATTGCCCTCATTTTGCTGGCACCCTGGAAGAGCAGCAGTTTGGCAGCAGCTAATGGGGATCCATAATAAATCCAAACACAAATACACCTGGATTGTCCAATATTTGCAAATAGTCTTTTTAAAATTCTTCATTCTCTGTCAAGTTGGTTGTTGATCATTGCTAAGCAGCCATTTTCAAGTCTCGCCATAGATTTTCAAACCGACTTAAGTATAAACTGTAACTAGGCCACTCAGGAACATTCAATGTCGTTTTGGTAAGCAACTCAAGTGTAAATTTGGCCTTGTGCTTTAGGTTACTGTGAATTTCTCTCCCTGTGTCTGTTGGGAAGCAGACTGAACCAGGTTTTCCTCTAGGATTTTGCCTGTGCTTAGCTCTATTCCATTTATTTTTATCAGAAAAAACTCCCTAGTCCTTGTCGATGACAAGCATACCCATGACATGATGCAGCCACCACAATGCTTGAAAATATGAAGAGTGTTTATCAGTGATGTGTTGTGTTGGATTTGCCCCAAACATAACCCTTTGTATTCAGGACATAATTTTGTGAAGTTTTACTTTTTTCAAACAGGATGCATGTTTTGGAATATTTTTGATTCTGCACAGACTCAATTAGCTTAGTATTGTCGAATAACTACAACGTTGGCGATCCATCCTCACAGCCATTAAACTGTTTTAAAGTCATTATTGGCCTCATGGTGATATCCCTGACCTCTCCGGCAACTGAGTTAGGAAGGACGCCCATCTACAAATAGGTGCCCTTCTTTGCGATGCAATGGAAAACCTTCCTGATCTTTATGGTTGATTCTGTGTTTGAAATTCACTACTCGAATGAGGGACCGTACAGATAATTGTATGTGTGGGGTACAGAGATGAGGTAGTCATTCAAAAATCATGTTAAACACTGTTATCTTACACAGAGTGAGTCCATGCAACTTATTATTATTATTATTATTTTTCTCATTTACAACTGCGACCTGGCCAAGATAAAGCAAAGCAGTTCGACACATATAACAACACAGAGTTACACATGGAGTAAAACAAACATACAGTCAATAATACAGTAGAAAAACAAGTCTATATACAATGTGAGCAAATGAGGTGAGATAAAGGAGGTTAAGGCAATAAATAGGCCATGGTGGCGAAGTAAATACAATATAGCAATTAAAACACTGGAATGGTAGATTTGACAGTAGATTAGTGTTCAAAGTAGAAATACTGGGGTGCAAATTAGCAAAATAAATAAATAAATACAGTAGCGGAAGAGGTAGTTGTTTGGGCTAATTATAGATGGGCTATGTATAGGTGCAGTGATCTGTGAGCTGCTCTGACAGCTTGTGCTTAAAGCTAGTGAGGGAGATAAGTGTTTCCAGTTTCAGAGATTTTTGTAGTTCGTTCCAGTCATTGGCAGCAGAGAACTGGAAGGAGAGGCGGCCAAAGGTGGAATTGGCTTTGGGGGTGACAAGTGAGATACACCTGCTGGAACGCGTGCTACGGGTGGGTGCAGCTATGGTGACCAGCGAGCAGAGATAAGGCGGGACTTTACCTAGCTGGGTCTTGTAGATGATTATGTGACTTGTTAAGCCTATTTCTACTCTTGAACTTATTTAGGCTTGCCATAACAAAGGGGTTGAATACTTATTGAGTCAAGACATTTCAGCTTTTTATTTAAAATTAATTTGTTTAATTTTCTAAAAACGTTATTCTACTTTGACATATGAGGTATTGTGTGTAGGCCAGTGACAGAAAATCCCAATGTAATCCACTTTAAATTCAGGCTGTAACACAACAAAATGTGGAAAAAGTCCAGGGGTGTAAATACTTCCTGAATGCACTGTATATGAAAGGGAACCTGTGAGGTTCTACATTAAGACCAGTATTACAAGGTTTCTAGGGTGTCTTTATGCATATGCTATAATCACCGACAAATACCTCTGGGTACTCCAGCACTGTTTTGGCACTCCTGGTCTGCTGTATGCTAATGACCATGGCAGAGGATTTCTATTAGCTCCTATAGTGCCTTTCTGCACATACATCCACATACACACGTGCCGAGCACATACACACTGGAGAGAGAGAAACAGACAGACACAGAGAGAGAGAGAGAGAGAGAGAGAGAGAGAGAGAGAGAGAGAGAGAGAGAGAGAGAGAGAGAGAGAGAGAGAGAGAGAGAGAGAGAGAGAGAGAGAGAGAGAGAGAGAGAGAGAGAGAGAGAGAGAGAGAAAGAGAGACCAAAATGGCACCGACAGAGCTTGTCGCCTCGCTTCGAGTTCTTAGGAAACTATGCAGTATTTTTTTTTTATGTATTATTTCTTACATTGTTACCCCAGGAAATCTTAAGTGTTATTACATACAGCCGGGAAAAACTATTGGATATAAGAGCAAAGTGAACTTACCAACATTACGACCAGGAATACGACTTTCCCGAAGCGGATCCTCTGTTCGGACCACCACCCAGGACAATAGATCTAATCCCAGTAACCGACCCAAAACAACAGCGCCGCAGAAGGGGCAGACGGAGCGGCCTCCTGGTCAGGCTCCGTAGACATGCACATCGCTCACAGCTCCCGAGTATACTACTCGCCATTGTCCAGTCTCTTGACAACAAGGTAGACGAAATTCGAGCAAGGGTTGCCTTCCAGAGAGCCATCAGAGATTGTAACCTTCTCTGTTTCAAAAAACCATGGCTCTCTCGGGATATGTTGTCGGAATTGGTTCAGCCACCGGGCTTCTCCACGGCGACAGAGATAAACACCTCTCTGGGAAGAGGAAGGGCGGGGATGTATGCTTTATGATTAACAACTCATGGTGTGATCATAACAACATACAGGAACTCAAGTCCTTCTGCTCATCCAACCTAGAATTCCTTACAATCAAATGCCGGCCATTTTACCTACCAAGATAATTCTCGTCAGTTATAGTCACAGCTGTGTACATTTCCCCTCAAGCAAACACCAATACGGCCCTCAAGGAACTTCACTGGACTCTATGTTAACTGGAAGCCACATATCCGGAGGCTGCATTTATTGTAGCTGGGGATTTTAACAAAGCAAATTTGAAAACAAGGCAACCTATATGATATCAGCATATTGATTGCACGACGCACATGGTTAATACTCTTGACCACTGCTACTCTAACTTCCACGATGCATACAAAGCCCTCCCCCTCTCTCCCTTCAGCAAATCCGACCACGACGCCATCTTGCTCGTACCGTCTAATAGGCAGAAACTCAAACAGGATGTACCAGTGATGAGAACCATTCAACGCTGGTCTGACCAATCGGATGCCACACTTCAAGATTGTTTTAATCACGCAGACTGGAGTATGTTCCGGTCAGCCTCAGAGAGCAACATCGACCTATACGCTGACTCGTTGAATGAGTTTATAAAGAAGTGCATTGGACATGTTGTACCCACTGTTAAAACCTACCCTAACCAGAAACTGTGGATGGATGGCGGCATTCGCGCAACACTGAAAGTGCGATCCACCGCATTTAACCATGGAAAGAAGTCTGCAAATATGGCTGAATATAAACAGTGTAGTTATTCCCTCCACAAGGCAATCAAAGAAACAAAATGCCGTTACAGGGACAAGGTGGAGTCGCAATTCTATGGCTCAGACACAAGACGTATGTGGCAGGGTCTACAGGAAATCACGGACTACAAAAATAAAAACAGCCACGTCACGCACAACGACATCACGCTTTCAGACAAACTAACCACCTTCTTTGCCCGCTTTGAGGATAATACAGTGTCGCGGGATGCTAACAAGGACTGCCCCCCCCCCTCTCCTTCTCCGTGGCTGACGTAAGTAAAACATTTAAACGTGTTAACCCTCGCAAGGCTGCTTGCCCAGACGGAATCCATAGATGCGTCCTCAGAACACGCGCTAACCGGGTGGCTGGATTGTTTCCGGACATATTCAATCGCTCCCTATCCCAGTCTGTGGTCCCCACATGCTTCTACCATTGTTCCTGTACCCAAGAAGGAAAAGATAACTGAACTAAATGACTACCGCCCCGTAGCACTCACTTCTGTCATCATGAAGTGCTTTGAGAGGCTAGTCAAGGATCATATCACCTCCACCTTACTGGCCACCCTAGACCCACTTCTATTTGCATACCACCCCAACAGGTCCACAGTTGACGCAATCGCCATCGCATTGCACACTGCCCAATCCCATCTGGACAAAATCAATACCTATGTAAGAATGCTGTTCATTGACTACAGCTCAGCATTCAACACCATAGTACCCTCCAAGCTCATCATCAAGCTGGAGGCCCTGGTTCTCAACCCCGCCCTGTGCATTTAGGTCCTGGACTTTCTGACGGGCCGCCTCCAGGTGGTGAAAGTAGGATACAACGTCTCCACTTCGCTGTCCCTCAACACAAGGGCCCCACAAGGTTGGGTGCTCAGCCCTCTCCTGTACTCCCTGTTCACCCAAAACTGCATGGCCATGCACGCCTCCAACTCAATAATCAAGTTTGCAGACAACACAACAGCAGTGGGCTTGATCACCAACAACGACGAGACAGCGTACAGGGATGAGGTGAGGGCACTCAGAGTGTGGCGTCAGGAAAACAACCTCTCACTCAATGTCAACAAAACCAAAGGAGATGATCGTGGACTTCAGGAAACAGCCGTGGGAGCACTCCCCTATCCATATTGAAGGGACATCAGTGGAGAAGGTGGAAAGTTTCAAGTTCCTTGGCATACACATCAGAGACAAACTGAAATTGTAAGAGGTAAGAGCGCCTCTTCAACCTCAGGAGGCTGAAGAAATTTGGCTTTTCACCTAAAACCCTCACAAACTTTTACAGATGCACAAACAAGAGCATCCTGTCAGGCTGTATCACAGCTTGGTACAGCAACTGCACCGCCCTCAACCGCAAGGCACTCCAGAGGGTGGTGCGGTCTGCCCAATGCATCACCGGGGGCAAATTACCTGCCTTCCAGGACACCTACAGCACCCGATGTCACAGGAAGGCCAAAAAAATCATCAAGGACAACAACCACCCGAGCCACTGCCTGTTCACACCACTATCATCCAGAAGGCGAGGTCAGTACAGGTGCATCATAGCTGGGACGAGAGAATGAAAAACAGCTTCTATCTCAAGGCCATCAGACTGCTAAACAGCAATCACTAACTCAGAGAGGCTGCTGCCTACATTGAGACCCAATCACTGGACACTTTAGTAAATGGATCACTAGTCACTTTAAACAATGGCACTTTAATAATGTTTACATATCTTACATTACTCATATCACATGTACAGTTGAAGTCAGAAGTTTACATACACCTTAGCCAAATACATTTAAACTCAGTTTTTCACAATTCCTGACATTTGATTCTAGTAAAAATTCCCTGCCTTAGGTCAGTTCGGATCACCACTTTATTTTAAGAATGTGAAATGTCAGAATAATAGTATAGAGAATGATTTATTTCAGCTTTTATTTTTTTCATCAAATTCCCAGTGGGTCAGAAGTTTACATACACGCAATTAGTATTTGTTAGCATTATCTTTAAATTGTTTAACTTGGGTCAAACCTTTCGGGTAGACTTCCACAAGCTTCCCACAATAAGATGGGTGAATTGTGTCCCTTTCCTCCTGACAGAGCTGGTGTAACTGAGTCAGGTTTGTAGGCCTCCTTGCTCGCACACACATTTTCAGTTCTGCCCACAAATCTTCTATAGGGTTGAGGTCAGGGCTTTGTGATGACCACACCAATAGCTTGACTATGTTGTCCTTAACTTCTTATGGCTGCAGGGGCAGTATTGAGTAGCTTGGATGAAAGGTGCACAGAGGTGCCCATAGTAAACTGCCTGCTCCTTAGTCCCAGTTGCTAATATATGCATATTATAATTCTTTTTGGATAGAAAACACTCTGAAGTTTCTAAAACTGTTTGAATGATGTCTGTGAGTATAACAGAACTCATATGGCAGGCAAAAACCTGAGAAAAAATCAAAACAGGAAGTGGGAATTCTGGGGTTGGTCGATTTTCAACACAGCCCCTACAGAACACACAGTGGGATATGGATGAGTTTGCACTTCCTACGGCTTCCACTAGATGTCAACAGTCTGTAGAACCTTGTCTGATGCCTCTACTGTGTAGTGGGGCCGAAGGAGACAGGAAACAGTCAGGTCTACCATGACCTGGCCATGCTCTGACCATGCGTGTTCACATGAGAGGGAGCTCTGTTCCATCGCACATCTGAAGTCAATGTAATTCTCCGGTTGGAACGTTACTGAAGATTTATGTTGAAAACATTCTAAAGATTGATTCAAAACATCGTTTGACATGTTTCTACTGACTGTTACGGAACTTTTTGACATTTCGTCAGCTTTTAGTGAACGCGCTTTCTGACTTTGGATTTGTTTACCAAACACACTACAAAAATAGCTATTTGGACATAAATGATGGGCATTACCGAACAAAACCAACATTTCTTGTGGAAGTGGGAGTCCTGGGAGTGCATCCCGACGAAGATCAGCAAAGGTAAGTGAAGATTTATAATGCTTTTTATGAGTTTTGTTGACTGCACAATTTGGCGGGTAACTGTATGGCTTCCTTTTGTGGCTGAACGCTATTCTCAGACTTTTTAATATTGTGCTTTTGCCGTAAAGCTTTTTGAAATCTGACACAGCGGTTGCATTAAAACCTGTTGAGGCTGGGGGCGCTGTTGTCACTATTTATGGTAATCGTGTAATTTTTGAAACGGCTTCCTACAAAATTCTTGATCGTACAATATGCATATTATTATTATTATTGGATAGAAAACAGTCTATAGTTTCTATAGGAGTTGAAATTTTGTCTCTAAGTGGAACAGAACCCATTCTACAGCAATTTCCCTGACATGGAGTCAGATTTCAGAAATTTTGGCCACTGTTCTGGAGTCAGTTTTAAAGCCAATGTTATTCCTATGAGTATACGGACACTGCTTACGTCTTCCCCTGGATGCCTTTACGTGATGACGATTTGAATGGGGTCGATTGCGCGTTCACAGGCACTATAAATTAAAAAACCCTGTAGCTAGTCACTCTTTTGGAGCTGCGTCATGCGCCTGGAGGACACCGACCCGCACCTGTTCCAAGCATTAGTGTTGGGAGTAATCTTTCTCCGGTCATGTTAAGACTCGTTATAGGAGTTAAAAACATCATAAGGTAGTTAATTTAAAGCGTTTTATAGCAATTTATATCCGTTTAGTGCGATTTTGGGACATTTATTTCTGAAACGCTGTGAATCGCTGGGCACGCTTCCAGTTCATGCTGAACGCAGTTGGCATTTCCACATGGCAAGAGGACAGCTTTCCACCAAAAGACGATTAGACCCAAGAAAGGATCCTTTGCCCAAGATACTGATGGAAGAACAGCTCAAAGTAGGAAATTTTTATTATGATAAATCGTGTTTCTGTCGAAAAATGTTAGTGGCTTAGGACGCCATGTTTTTTGACGTAGCTTCGCTTGGCGCACACTGTATTGAAAAGTAAGGATAATTTAAAAAATGTAATTCCGCGATTGTATTAAGAATTAAATTGTCTATCAATCGCTGTCCACCCTATATTTTTTAGTCACGTTTATGAGTATTTATGTATACGAGTAGATCACTGTCTAATATGGCGCACGGACATTTTCTCACCAGCTGGGCTACTTTCCCCATTGTCTAACCATGATTTTGGTGGCTAAATATGCACATTTTCGAACAAACTGTATATGCATGTTGTAATGTGATGTTACAGGGGTGTCATCTGAAGAATTCTGAGAAGGTTAGTGAAAAAAATAATATATTTTGGCGATGTTTACGTTATCGCTCACTTTGGCTAGAATTAATGCTGGGGTAATGTTTGCACATGTGCTATGCTAATATAACGATTTATTGTGTTTTCGCTGTAAGACACTTAGAAAATATGAAATATTGTCTGTATTCACAGGATCTGTGTCTTTCGATTAGTGTATGCTGTGTATTTTTACGAAATGTTTGATGATTAGTAAGTAGGTAAACACGTTGCTCTATGTAGTTATTCTAGTCCATTTGTGACGGTGGGTGCAATTGTAACCTATGCCATCTACCTGAAATATGCACATTTTTCTAACAAAACCTATCCCATACCATAAATATGTTATCAGACTGTCATCTGATGAGTTTTTTTCTTGGTTAGGGGCTATAAATATCTTAGTTTAGCCGAATTAGTGATAGCTACTGTTGTTGGTGGACAAAGAAAAGATGGTGGATTATGCTAATGTGTTTTTAGCTAATAGATTTACATCTTTACATATTGTGTCTTCCCTGTAAAACATTTTAAAAATCGGACATGTTGGCTGGATTCACAAGATCTGTGTCTTTCATTAGCTGTATTGGACTTTAATGTGTGAAAGTTAAATATTTTAAAAAAATATTTTTTTTTAATTTCGCGGCTCTGCCTTTTCAGTGGGGGTGGGGGGGGAGTGCCGCTAGCGGCACCCTCATCCTAGACAGGTTAAGAACAAGTGTATCTTTAATTCTATGTAAAACATGTATCTTTCATCAAAGTTTATGATGAGTATTTATGTTATTTGACGTGGCTCTCTGCAATTTCTGAACATGGCGCCAATGTAAACTGAGGTTTTTGGATATAAATATGAGCTTTATCGAACAAAACATATGTATTGTGTAACATGAAGTCCTATGAGTGTCATCTGATGAAGATCATCAAAGGTTAGTGATTCATTTTATCTCTATTTCTGCTTTTTGTGACTCATGTCTTTGGCTGGAAAAATCACTGTGTTTTTCTGTGATTTTGCGGTGACCTAACATAATCGTTTGTGGTGCTTTCGCTGTAAAGAATATTTGAAATCGGACACTTTGGTGGGATTAACAACAAGATTACCTTTAAAATTTGTATAAGATACATGTATGTTTGAGGACTTTTAATTATGAGATTTCTGTTGTTTGAATTTGGCGCCCTGCACTTTCACTGGCTGTCGTCATATCCTCCCGTTAACGGGATTGCAGCCATAAGAAGGAAAGCCATTTTGACACAACTTTGGAAGTATGCTTGGGGTCATTGTCCATTTGGAAGACCCATTTGCGACCAAGCTTTAACTTCCTGACTGATGTCTTGAGATGTTGCTTCAATATATCCACAAAATTATCCTTCCTCATGACGCCATCTATTTTGTGAAGTGCACCAGCCCCTCCTGCAGCAAAGCACCCCCACAACATGATAATGCCACCCCCGTGATTCACGGTTGGGATGGTGTTCTTCGGCTTGCAAGCTTCCCTTTCTTTCCTCCAAACATAACGATGGTCATTATGGCCAAACAGTTCTATTTTTGTTTCATCAGACCAGAGGACATTTCTCCAAAAAGTACGATCTTTAGTAGTCTGTCTTTTTTATGGCGGTTTTGGACCAGTGGCTTCTTCCTTGCTGAGTGGCCTTTCAGGTTTTTATTTATTTTATTTATTTTACCGTTATTTTACCAGGTAAGTTGACTGAGAACACGTTCTCATTTGCAGCAACGACCTGGGGAATAGTTACAGGGGAGAGGAGGGGGATGAATGAGCCAATTGTAAACTGGGGATTATTAGGTGACCATGATGGTTTGAGGGCCAGATTGGGAATTTAGCCAGGACACCGGGGTTAACACCCCTACTCTTACGATAAGTGCCATGGGGTCTTTAATGACCTCAGAGAGTCAGGACACCCGTTTAACGTCCCATCCGAAAGACGGTATAGGACTCGTTTTACTGTGGATATAGATACTTTTGTACCTGTTTCGTCCAGCATCTTCACAAGGTCCTTTGCTGTTGTTCATCTCTAGGAGACAGAACACTTCTCCATCCCGAGCGGTATGACCGCTGCGTGGTCCCATGATGTTTATACCTGCGTACTATTGTTCGTACAGATGAACGTGGTACCTTCAGGCATTTGGAAATTGCTCCCAAGAATGAACCAGACTTGTGGACGTCTACAATTTTTCTGAGGTCTTGGCTGATTTCTTTTGATTTTCCAATGATGTCAAGCAAAGAGGCAGTGAGTTTGAAGGTAGGCCTTGAAATTCATCCACAGGTACACCTCCAATTGACTCAAATTATGTCAATTAGCCAATCAGAAGCTTCTAAATCCATGAATTTTCCAAGCTGTTTAAAGGAACAGTCAACTTAGTGTATTTAAACTTCTGACCCACTGGAATTGTGATACAGTGAATTAAGTGAAATAATCTGTCTGTAAACATTTGTTGTAAAAATACTTGTGTCATGCACAAAGTAGATGTCCTAACTGACTTGCCAAAACTCTAGTTGGTTAACAAGAAATTTGTGGAGTGGTTGAAATACGAGATTTAATGACTCCAACCTAAGTGTATGTAAATTTCTGACTTCCACAATATATACTGTATATTATACCATCTATTGCACCTTGCCTATGCCGCTCGGCCCTTGCTAATCAATATACTTATATGTACATATTCTCATTCACCCCTTTAGATTAGTGTGTATTAGGTAGTTGTTGGGGATTTGTTAGATTACTTGTTAGATATTACTGCACTGTCGGAACTAGAAGCACAAGCATTAACATCGGCTAAACATGTGTATGTGACCAATACAATTTGATTAGAGAGAGAAAGAGAGAGAGAGACAGAGAGAGACAGAGAGCCAGAGAGACAGAGAGAGAGAGAGAGAGAGACACAGAGAGACAGAGAGACAGAGAGAGAGAGACAGAGACACAGAGAGACAGAGAGAGAGAGAGAGACAGAGACAGAGAGAGACAGAGAGACAGAGAGACACAGAGAGACAGAGAGAGACAGAGAAAGACAGAGGGAGAGACAGAGAGAGAGAGAGAGACAGAGAGACAGAGAGAGAGAGAGAGACAGAGACAGAGACAGAGACAGAGAAAGAGACAGAGACAGAGACAGAGAGAGAGAGAGACAGAGAGAGACATAGAGAGACAGAGAGAGACAGAGAGAGAGAGAGAGAGAGAGAGAGAGAAGTACTGCTAATCAATATACTTATATGTACATATTCTCATTCACCCCTTTAGATTAGTGTGTATTAGGTAGTTGTTGGGGATTTGTTAGATTACTTGTTAGATATTACTGCACTGTCGGAACTAGAAGCACAAGCATTAACATCGGCTAAACAGTGTATGTGACCAATACAATTTG